>NW_006239352.1:0-61384 GCF_000226075.1 Solanum tuberosum
CAAAAATGGACAAGTAATTAGGGACAGAGGGAGTATAGATAATCAAAGACCCCCTCCCATGAGCTGAACCACCTTAGGTAACGGGCGGTCTGGTGCATACTCTTAGCCGAACAATTATATGGTGTATATACAAAGTTTAAATATTAGCTATTATATATGAATGTATATATTTAATTTTACATACCCTTTATCAAATTTTGGACTCCGCCACCGCCACTCCACCTAATCTAAAATCAAAAAATAAAAATAAAATACTTTATCTACGTACGTCCCCTCGAGGAATAGTATAGTGTCATTTCTATGATTCTATATAATATAATCTGGTTTAGTGGGAATATTATTTGCGGGATTAAAAAACGTCTTCCATAAGTTTGTTAAATGATGTTTCTAATGATCCTTTTGAATTCATGTGGCATTTGTTTGATTGAACCCTAATTTTCAAAAGAATAAAATATATTACTTTCTCGGTTCCAGTTTATATAAATGACTCACTCTTCTTCTTAAGCCGTTCTAATTAAAAATGATACATTTTTATATTTAGAAACAATTTAATAAAATATCAAGTTTATCGTTGATGAATTGATTGACAGTCACAAAGGTATCAAGCTATCATTTTTTTTTTGTTGTTAAACTACATCACATAAATTAAAATAAAAGAGTATTAAAGTTATGATTTTAAATATTTCATGAAAATTAATTTCTGCTTTTGACACTTTCTATAGCGTTTAAACTGAATTTCTTTTATTTGTAAATTGTTCTTCCATATGATGTACGCCCAATATTTACCGAACCCAAAAGAAGGGGTCATTTTCTAGTTGAAGTCCCAATTCAACATATAATAGTTAGATGGGAAACATATCAGGTACTTCAAATTTAGACAAAGATCATGTTGTGTGATGCGTTTTTAATAAATTAAGAGTAATTTCTTGAATAGTTACGTATGTTTGGAAAATTGACTAGTAACAATAATTATTCTTTTTAAAGAATACAATTGAAACTTGTTTAATATCTCTATTGGCGATTTCTTTTACGTATTTAACTGAAGTATTTATCCCGTTCATGAAAATTTTTGAAAATTTTGAAGCTGCAGAGGTGAATAACTTTGCATGTTGCTTTTATACTTGCACTAGTCCGATACATATTTTTTTGAGAATCTAGATACTTCAATTTTATAGCAGAAACGGTAAAACTAATTGTGGTTCAGGAAGTTTCAATGAAGATATATGGGTCAGAATAAGGTATTATAAAATATGGAAGGATTTAAAGAATTTTTAAATTATTTTTTTTAAAAATAAAATAAAAATGACATGATATCCATTAGGAGAGAAAATAATGTTTTTATTGTGTTAAGTATATATTTTGAGGAAAATAGAAATAATTGAGTGATATTGTAATTTTATAAGAAACAAAAATATATTATTAGAAAATTTTAATAACATGGATGACTATCCAGAAAATTATTTGTTGAGTATGATACATCAAAATCAAATGAGTTCATTTAATCAAATATGAAGCATCAAAATCAAATGCACTTCCTCCACTTCTTTCAAATAATCATAATTAAAACCTACTATGGCTCATTTTGAGCCTAGTTCTTTCTTTGATATTTAAATTTATTAGCAAGAAGAGGGGGATGAAATAACTATTGAAAATATGGATGATGATAGATGGCATTTGTCAATGTCAATTAAATAATTGAGGTTTTGATGATAAGTTTTTAATTTTGCCCTGCATGATTGGGAATGTAACTCAATCCATGCAAACTAAGCAAAATTTGATATAGTCGCAGCCAAAATTCAATCATATCAATACCTATGGTTGTTGATACTTCTCTTGTTGTATGTGGTGATCTATTAAATTTGTGGACCCTTAAATAATCTAATGCACTCAAATGTTTTTAATTAACAAGTGGCTTCTTTTGCCATGGCTGACCTGGCATTCATTTCATCCTCATAAAATTCAAAATATTATTATAGTATATACGTTCTTATTTTTCCCATGAAAATACCAAACTATAATAAATGATGCATACGTGGATGCACGTTTTAAAATTAATTATTTGACTTGATTGCTCTTCCCACGAATAGACGGCAAAAAGTTGAGCAATGAGGAGACAATAATGAGGATTTCGAGAGAACTTGGAATAATCACGTAAACTTTAATTTGTTAGCCCTAAGTTTACAATAAAAATCCCTCACAAGTACGGCTTTATATAGTAACATTTATTCTCGAACTTGTTATTTATTATAACAATAATTGGACACTATGATATGGGTCTAATCTATCATTTAGTACTCTAGGAGTAGTTTTGTGGGACTTTATAAGACGAGTCGAATTTAATTAGGTTGTTGGAGGCTATTCTACTATATACCCTAACTCATGCGTATTTAAAGAGTAATATACACCCTTGAAGAGACATCTGAATTTTTTTATAAACTCATTGGAATATTCACAGAGAGATCGAGATGTGGACAAATCTTCTTGACAACCATATACTTCAAGAAGATAAAATCCTTTCATGGAGATCAAATAAATCTCAAGGAGATCCACATCATCCTAGTTTAAGAAATACATCACTAACAATGCTTGAATCATTGAGAAATCTCAAGAAAGAAAAACTAAGGGATAAACAAATTTGTACTCATAATCTTGATAAATTAAATTATTTTTTTGTTTATTTTGTGATTGCAATATATTTTCAGCACTTCAAATTTATTGCAAACAAATTTATGCACACCTAATGGGATCAATTTGTCATTACATATATATATATATATATATAATAAAAGTATTTTAAATTTTTATATGTCAATACTTGTTTAATTAATATTTGTTAACATTATTTTTTAAGTATTGACTTATTATAGGGACTACAAATTTAATTTTCAATATATGGTTATGTAATGTAATTAAAATTATTTAATTGAAGATATACAAATTTTATAAAACCAGAAATTAAGAAATACAAAGACTCAATGAGCCTTTGACTTTACTAATAGATTGATAAAATTTAAAATATACAAAGTTACAAACTTACAATTAGTTGTCTCTAATAAACTGTAAATTCTAAATATTTTGAATCATTTTTTTAATTCATCTGTTTTATTATTAACAGTAATTGACTCATAACTTTCATAATCAACTAACTTGTAATTTGGACTTGCTTGTGCTTAAGGATCTCCAATAATTGACACTTCTACTTCTTCTTCGACGATATTCAACACTTTATGGGTGTTGACCCAAGTAGGCCTAGGCCAAGAGAAGACACCTTCCCATCTTCCATAGCACCTACTATACCCCACCATTAGGTAAGTCAACCCGTAACCCAGAACATCAAGTAATGAGCGTAAGGGTAGAAACTAGCGAAAACAATAATCTAAACAAAGGACAACAAGGTGGAAGCAAACCAAAATAAATATATACAGAAATTCCTTCCAGAACCCGGAAGTCACTAGTACAGAGTTGTGTAATAAGGAATACATGTCCCAAAAGTGGACCACATCAAAGCGTGTCTCGAAAAGCAACAAGACTAGCTAAAACAAAAGAAGGAGACAAGATAAACCCAAAATGTCAAGTTCTCACCCTCGTCTCCGAACCATAGCTGCAAAAGAGGGTAGGAACTAATCACCGTTGGTAACTGGTACTAGGACCTGCATCACGAAATAGATGCAGAGTGTAGCATGAGTACCAAAACAATAGGTACTCAGTAGGCATCAAATATCGACTGAGCAAATAAAAACAATAAGAAATGATAGAATCTAGACACAAAGAGGTCAAAGCGGATATGGAAATAAAACACACGAGCATACCAGAAATAAACTAAGTATAGCTAAACTAAATATAACTGGACCCCAGAAGCCCAGAAGGTACACTCGTGTGCAAAGTTAAATAAAACCTGAACGACCCCTATAAGCCCGACAGATACACATAATAGCTAAGTCTACCAAGAAAGAAGAAAACTGGGCTCCCAGCCCAAGGTAACCAAGATAACCCATCAGACTCCACCCAGCTAGTAGTGCACTCCCAGCCCAACTAGAAAGAGTGACCCCGGGGGCACCCAACCAGACAGTCCACTCCCAGCCTAGCTAGAAAGAGGGACCTGGGGGTGAGGTTGATATCGCGAGTCGTCCTACCATGCAGTCAGCTCCCAGCCCAGCTAGAAAAAGTGACCCGGGGACACCCAGCCAACACCACACTCCCAGCCCGGCTAGAAAGAGAGGCTCGAGGGCGATCGTCGAAATCACCGAGTCCACCCAGCCAACAATACGCTCCCAGCCCAGCTCGAAAGAACGACCCCGAGGGTGAAGGTATCTCTAATAGGATCCAATCCAGCAACAGCAACCGTGGAACGTCGTCCACTCCAAGAAATCATGAAAAAGGCTCCAAGCTTATACTATCTCAATCACACACCTTTAGAGATGCACCGAACCTCCGAGAACGCGTTAGAATCGCAGAATTAGAGGGAAAAGATACGAAAGTGCAACAAGCAGCGATAGCGCCTAATCTAAGGCTCAAACTATCAGACTCAAGTCTGCTACTCTAGTCTATAAGAAGCTAAGTCATCCGAACGACGTCGGCAGATAGTGAAGGCTATCCAACCCACACGGGTCATAAGTCTAAGGCAACACTAGCCTAACCTAGACCAATGACATCATGATTATAGTTGACGATGAACAAAGCATACAACAGATATCATACAAGCATAAAATAGCATTTAGCACATAAGCATGCAATTCTACTAACCTGGCTAATTTGGTACTACGCTCGAAATATGGTCAATCAATCCTAACATAAGGTATCTAATCAAAGTAAAGTAAGAAACTGGTACCCACCTCCAATTCACTCCAATCCACATGATTTTACACAATTAAGTTCAATCTAATAGAAAGAAAGTTGTAGCCTACCTTTCACTACAAGAAAAACAACTACTAAGGACGAGGAAAGTGGTCCCTAAAAGTCTAAATTTGGTCCCTAAAAGATAATCTCGACCAGAAAAAGGTGGTCGCCACTCGTCCCTATAGGCTCCTTCTCTAAAGGTCAATAGGGATGGGGTTCTAACACTGGTCCTTAGATGGTTTGGCGACTGGAAAAATACTGATCCCAAAATCTCTTTCTGAGACCACTTCACCGGCCCCTAACCATAGATAGTAAATAGTTTTGAATAGTCCTAAAAAACTATTTAGGACCGATAATCTGGTCCTTAAAAGATATTTATAGACCATAAAATGCAGGTCACTAAATAGTGTATGACCATTTCCTACAAATTTTTGAATTTATATATAATCCCAACAACATAAACAAAATTATCAATAATTTCATGCTTGCTTATTATAAAGGCATACAAAAAGTGTATAACATCCCACTGATAGTTCATGTAAATCATAAATAATTTATACAGTCACTTGGCAAAAAATGATATGATTTCCCTAAATGACTTCCTAGTAAAACAAAATCAATTTTTCATCTTGTATCAAGTCTTCAAAACTTGCAGCTTGACTTTGTAACTTCTAATCTTCAAGTCCTGCAAAAAGTATAAGAAGGGTGCCTTTAAGAAAGTATCAAATACTAATAAATATCAAATAGCATCTGAGGAAAACAAAAATAATTGCACACATAAAGTTTGAAGATGATAACACACATAAAGTTTGAAGATGATAACATTACTGGAGAGAACCTAAATATTGTACATGTTGTCTCTCTCTTTCAATAACATATAATTCTCCTGTATAGTTTGTTCCATCACATTTTTCAAATGCAGACTCATATTAAATAAGCAATTTTTTTAAATACAGATTCATTATGTTTGTCCTAAATGTCCTAATAAAACATAACCAATTTCTCTTTATAGAGTTTCAACAACTACGCCTTCCATTTGCACTAATGGAAAAAAGATAAGATCCAAATGAAAACATATAATAACTTAGAATGAAAAGAACAAGTTAGCATAGATCTTCACTTAAACAAAAACCCCTTACAAGCCATATTTCTATCTGAAAAACTTCAAAATTCTAGGCCATATTTATATCTAAATTAGCAAACTTGCATCCAAGACATACAAAGTTAACTTTGTAAATAAATTTAACAATGCTCTTAATACTCATATTCCAACAATCCTCTTGAGGTGCAGTTGTATTGATACAATTGATTAATTTTTACACAAAATTACCTCATAAGAAAGAGTATGCACAGCAGTATAAATGTTCATTGGCTAAACTAATTTTTAACTTCATTGCAGCAAAATGAATGTCTATCTTAGATTGTAAGTTTTTCTTTTAAACTATAAGCACAATCACCCTCACATTTGATCAATGAAGACAACTAAACAACACCACATGTCCAAGTATAATCAAGTGTGAACATCCACAGGTTGATTACATAAAAAATCCTATTTGAAAGAGAAAAATAACCAATGAATGTAGAGGTGTTTGTCCAATATCAATGAAATGAACAAATATTTTAGAGTTCTCAGAAATAATAGCCACTCTTACTTCAAGAACATCACTGTTTAATTTCCCATAGGATTCTTCAGAAACCTTTGGCCAAAATTTAGTCCATCTGGTCCGCGGGTGTTTGTACATACACTCTACATGTGCTTCACTAATTTCTCCCTCTCTAAAAGGAAAGAACATAAAAGGTATAAACACTTAAAAAAGAATCAATAAGACTACGAGATCTTGATGTTTGTGATTCAATGAAAGCTGTAAATTTCAACTAACTAATCTTATTAGTTAACCTAGAATATAGGAACAAACACAAATCATGTACTATTATAAGGGTTATTAAACCTTAAGAAGATGTAATAAAGTTTAGCAATCATATTAGTAGGGCTTCAACTGGCTTAAGAATTTAAAATGAAGTTTTATCATTGAAGAAGATAAGACGCAATAGAATATGAAAAGTGATTATGGGCATCGTTTTCTCTTGATAAACAATAACTTTTCATTCATATTATGTCAATATTACAAGAATCTCAATAGGAAAAAAACTTTAGTAACGATTAGTACACCTTAATCATCCAGCATAGAAATTAGTCAGCCAGAAGATATAGCAAATACAACTATCCCTTCACAAATAAAAAGAGAAGTCAAAATATCATCTCAAAGATGAAAAAATAGAGAAACTGTGACAACACAATCAATGAGGATATATAAGCAACGACTTAAACACAGTAAAATCTTACAACTTTTATCCTGTTAATAATCAATTTGTATATACGAGTTGTCATAATTACACAATATGTCCGTTGGCATCACATTTCTTTTTAATACATTTGGATAGGAAAACTCGCTACAACTGTCATTGTAGGATGTATCATGACACATATAGTTGATAGTTAATCTGAGACAAAGTTGTCTCTGCGAATAGTTGTTTTTGAAAAAAACAAATCAGCTGCCACCAATGATATTTATGTACTCCTAATGAAAGTATAACCTACCAAATTTGGTAGATATTTTGTGCTGCGAAAATAGTAAAACAAACAAAGAATAATCTTGAAAGAGGCTTACCTAATCAGAAGCATTATCAAGAGACGCTCTGCCAAAGCCATGAACATAACAAAATAATAATATTAAGTCAACACTCCGATAATAGAATTTGCACTATATGTTATCCTCTTACAATAAAAGATTATAAATATGAAAAAGTTAACCAGCAACTGCACACACCCCAAATACCCTTTATCAAAGTTGTGTTTGAGTGAAGGAACATGGAATGAATGTGCAAAAACTGAAGCATTTTGTAATGCCACAAATAGGATGAAAACAACCTTAGATACAAAACACATACTTTAATTATAGCTAAATAATGAATATATAAGGCTATTTTTAGAATTCTATTCTAGTTAGAGCTTTCAATACAAAAAATATGGTGCATTTCATCTCTCTCGACCATTTCCGGTGAGAGGGAGGATATAATTCAGCTCAAACAAAGTGAGAAGACTAAAAAAGACGCTCGGACTATAGGAAGAGGGAGGAAAGTGTAAGGAAAATAATTGATTATTTCCTAAAGAGATTAATTTGTACAAGCTTGATAATTTTTCTCCTTTTTTTATTTTATGAAATACAAAGAAACGACTATGTATACAACATTCAAATGTCCTATAGTAACATTAAATTCAATTAAATAGAGGGTCACTTTATTTGAAAAGTGTCAAAATCAATTATATCAAGTCCTTATTTGTGAAATAATCCACAATCTAGCAATGAACAGAAGGAAATTTTCTTAAACAACCTCATAGTACTGCAAAATCCAAAGCTTTGAACACTATGAAAGTACAAATATTATTATGAATCAAAAGATAAGTTAACTTTTGTCTAGACTAAAAACTCTATTCATAGCTTCAAAGCTTTTCATTTTGAGAGAATATGTTCTAAATCTCAAGGAAAACATCAACATGTTAGAAAAATACATAGGAACTTCAGATTTTTTAAAAGTTTAATTTATTGGAGGTCTGTTAGTTTTGGTTGCTCCATCATCTCTTTACATGAAAATATCCCTAATGCCTCCTAGTTTTTATTCAATTTCTACATAATCAACAACTCAGAGATTTAAGGAACCCACTTCGAAATCTGAATTTATGGCAAAATAAAAGTATATTTGTTAAAAGAGAAGTTACGTAGGAACTCTGATAGCATCAGCGGAAGTAGTACATCGACCACCGACCACCTTGACAAAGAATTTTTGCAGCTGAAGCAATATACCGACCAAAATCATCCTAGAATCGCAAATTGATTTTGGAGATAACTATGATGTATAAGATATGGGATTAGGGCTTTTTAGAAGATTAATTATTTACAAATATGTACAACTTTATCCCTATTTTGGTGGTCTTAATTTGCTAGGTAACCTAGAGAATTCATTATAGAGATTTAATGAGGGCTTAGTTCTTTTGAGAGATAGTGGAAAAATGGAGAACCGTACCCGGTTAAATATATATTTTTTATTTTAGGTGTTTGTAACTTTTATTTTGAGGAAGAAACTAAATTGGTGGTTATTTCCCCCTTTAATATAGGAATAGAGACCAGATTTTAATTATTTTAGGGACTAGATCTTATTTCTTTGTTAATTAAACATAAAAAACCGAGAACTATAGACGAGAAAAATATCTCGTCCCTATAAGTACTTTTAGGGACCATATTTCTAACCCGTCGCTAAATGGTGGTCTTTATTAAGGCTTTTTCTTGTAGTGTTTAGGCCGACCACGCACGTTTCAAATCACTTCGCCGGAGCTTTTCCTTTTCGAACGGCCTTTGAACGTTGTCACGCTATCAAATATAGGATCACAACTTTGGTACAATCGTTTAGACACCAAAATCACAACAAACGGAGACAGGTCAATTTGAAGTTGAAACGATAATCATGGGACCCGCGCCAAACTTTTTGGATTTGACTCCACCAAAAGACCCAAATCAGTACCCCGAACGTGTGTTCTAAAATGGAACACAATTCGGAGCACAAAACGCAGCAAAATCCAACATGCAAAAAAAAAAATCACACTTTAACCAACAAGCACTAATTCAAAACATCTAAATCTCCTGGGCTGGTACTGGTGCTTGTGCTCGAGCCAGCATAGGAGGTCGACCCCTACCCTGTGCCGCACCGCCGCACGTATGATCCATCCTGCGAAAAGAATGAAATAAGAGAGATTTCAAGGAATTGATAATAGACATGATGCACAATATGATACAAAATAAAGAAATTTCCTGAAGGCACCCTATAACCCCCTAAAGATAAAAGATGGACGTCATCGTGTCTATCCATAGGACTATACTAAGTGCTAGTCTTGTACAAGTGAGACTAGTGAACTTAAGGCTCTGATACCAACTTTAAAAAAAAGCTTGCAGCAGGTAAAACTCAGAATTTACAAGAATCGAAGGTGCCCAACTCTCATTTAACATTTTACGTCATAGCCTCGATAATTTCCAACACGAGGAACTTAGAATCACTCAAAACCAAGCTAAAATGAACAAGATATGAACAAATCAAAAAGATCAAAAATAAAAACTCAAAAAAGGGCAAAACAATCTGGTTTGATGCTATTTTTAACTTGAACAACGCGCACCCAACAACTTCCAATTACTCTACAGCAAAGCCACCAAAAAAATGAAGCTTTCGCACTTTCAATCACCTTTTGTGGTAAAAAAATGAGAGAGTTGAGCTTTTAAATTTTTTAAAAAGTGCTGATTTTTCTGCTATAAATAAGCCCTATTTCAGCATTTTTTTCGAAAACATAAAAACTCCGACGGTATTTTCTAAACTCGGTGGAAAACCCATGCATGCAAACGAGATATATAACCATACCAAATTTGATATTCCAAACTCGATAGAGCAGTCCAAATTTTTAAGGAACTGATAATAGACATGATGCACGATATGATACAAAATAAAGAAATTTTCTTAAGACACCCTATAGCCTCCTAAAGATAAAACATTGATGTCATTACGTCTATTCGTAGAACTCTACTAGATGCTAGCTCTATGCAAGTTAGATCGGTGAACCTAGGGCTCTAATACCAACTTAAAAAGAAAGCATGCAGTAGATAAAACTCAGAATTGACAAGAATTGAAAGGTGCCCAACACGCCTTGAACATTCCACGACGTAGCCTCGATAATTCCCGACACGTGAGACTTTGAATCACTTAAAACCGAGGTAAAATAAGCAGGATATGACCAAATCAAGAAGGCCAAAAATAAAAACTTGATAAAGGGCAAAACAGTCTCGTTTAATGCTATTTTTACCTCAAACGACGTGCACCCAATAATTTCCAATTACTCTACATCAAATCCACCAAAAAAATGAAGCTTTCGCACTTCGAATCGCTTTTTTGGCCAAGAAATGGGAGAGATATGACCTTTTAAGGTTTTCAAAAAGTGCTGAGTTTTCTGCAATAAATAAATCAAATTTCAGCATTTTTTTCAGAAACTTAGAAAAACTCCGACGAGGTGTTCCGAACTTGTTCGAAACCCCGTGTACGCAAATGAGATATGCAACCATATCAAATTCGATATTCTGGACTCAATGGAACAATCGAAATTTCCATGGAACTAATAATATACATGATGCACCATATGGTACAAAATAGTGAAATTTCTTTAAGACATCTTATAGCCTCCTAAAGATAAAACACGGATGTCATTGCGTCTATCCGTAGAACTCTACTAGGTGCTAGCTCTGTACAAGTGAGACCGGTGAAAATAGGGCTCTAATATCAACTTAAAAAGAAAGCATGCAATAGGTAAAACCTAGAATTTACCAAAATCAAAGTGTGTCTAACACTCCGTGAACACTCCACGATGTAGGTTCATAATTCACAACACGTGGGATATTGAATCACTCAAAACCGAACTAAAATGAAAAAGATATGACTAAATCAAGAAGACCAAAAATAAAAATTCAAAAAAGGACAAAAAGTCTGATTTAATGTTATTTTTACCTCGAACGACATGCAACCGACATCTTCTAATTACTCTACAGCAAAGCCACCAAAAAAATGAAGCTTCCGCACTTTGAATCACATTTTTTGACCAAGAAATGAGAGAGATGAGCTTTTAACATTTTCAAAAAATGCAAACTTTTCTACTATAAATAAGCCCTATTTCAGCATTTTTTTCGAAAACATAAAAATTCCGACGGTATTTTCTGAACTCGTTGGAAAACCCATGCACGCAAACGAGATATACAACCATACCAAATTTGATATTCCAAACTCGATAGAGCAGTCCAAATTTTTAAGGAACTGATAATAGACATGATGCACGATATGATACAAAATAAAGAAATTTTCTTAAGACACCCTATAGCCTCCTAAAGATAAAACATTGATGTCATTACGTCTATTCGTAGAACTCTACTAGATGCTAGCTCTATGCAAGTTAGATCGGTGAACCTAGGGCTCTAATACCAACTTAAAAAGAAAGCATGCAGTAGATAAAACTCAGAATTGACAAGAATTGAAAGGTGCCCAACACGCCTTGAACATTCCACGACGTAGCCTCGATAATTCCCGACACGTGAGACTTTGAATCACTTAAAACCGAGGTAAAATAAGCAGGATATGACCAAATCAAGAAGGCCAAAAATAAAAACTTGATAAAGGGCAAAACAGTCTCGTTTAATGCTATTTTTACCTCAAACGACGTGCACCCAATAATTTCCAATTACTCTACATCAAATCCACCAAAAAAATGAAGCTTTCACACTTCGAATCGCTTTTTTGGCCAAGAAATGGGAGAGATATGACCTTTTAAAGTTTTCAAAAAGTGCTGAGTTTTCTGCAATAAATAAATCAAATTTCAGCATTTTTTCAGAAACTTAGACAAACTCCGACGAGGTGTTTCGAACTTGTTCGGAATCCCGTGCACGCAAATGAGATATGCAACCATATCAAATTCGATATTCTGGACTCAATATGTCTTAAAGAAATTTCACTATTTTGTATACATGATGCACCATATGATACAAAATAGTGAAATTTCTTTAAGACATCTTATAGCCTCCTAAAGATAAAACACGGATGTCATTGCGTCTATCCGTAGAACTCTACTAGGTGCTAGCTCTGTACAAGTGAGACCGGTGAAGATAGGGCTCTAATATCAACTTAAAAAGAAAGCATGCAATAGGTAAAACCTAGAATTTACCAAAATCAAAGTGTGTCTAACACTCCGTGAACACTCCACGATGTAGGTTCATAATTCACAACACGTGGGATATTGAATCACTCAAAACCGAACTAAAATGAAAAAGATATGACTAAATCAAGAAGACCAAAAATAAAAATTCAAAAAAGGACAAAAAATCTGATTTAATGTTATTTTTACCTCGAACGACATGCAACCGACATCTTCTAATTACTCTACAGCAAAGCCACCAAAAAAATAAAGCTTCCGCACTTTGAATCACATTTTTTGACCAAGAAATGAGAGAGATGAGCTTTTAACATTTTCAAAAAGTGCAAACTTTTCTGCTATAAATAAGCCCTATTTCAGCATTTTTTTCGAAAACATAAAAATTCCGACGGGATTTTCTGAACTCGTTTGGAACTCCGTGCACACAAACGAGAGATGCAATTGTACCATATTCTATATTCCAGACTTGATGAAGTAGTCGAAATTTCCAAGGAACTTATAACAGACATGATGCACGATATGATACCAAATAGAGAAGTTTATTTAAGATACCCTATAGCCTCTTAAAGATAAAACATAGACGTCATCGCATAAATACGTAGAACTCTACTAGGTGCTAGTTCTGTACATGTGAGACCGATGAACCTAGGGCTCTAATAACAACTTAAAAAGAAAGCATGCAGTAGGTAAAACTCAGAATTTACAGGAATCGAAGGCTGCCCAGCACGTCTTGAACATTCCACGACGTAGTCCCGATAATTTCTGACACGAAGAACTTTGAATCACTCAAAACCGAGCCAAAATGAGTAAGATATGATCAAACCAAGAAGTCCAAAAACAAAACTCGAAAGAGTGCTGATTTTTCTGCTATAAAATAAACAAAGTTTCAACATTTTTTTCGGAAACTAAAAACTCTGAGAGGTGTGTCGAACTCATTTGAAACTCCGTGCATGCAAGCAAATTAAGCAACAATACCAAATTCGATATTCCGGACTCAATGTAGCAGTCAAAATTTCCAAGGAACTGATAATATACATGATGCATGATATGATATAAAATAGAGAAATTTTCTTAAGACTCCCCATAGCTTCCTAAAGATAAAACACGGAAGTCATCGCGCTTATCCGTAGGACACTACTAGGTTTTAGTTGTGAACCTAGGCCTTTGATACCAACTTAAAAAGAAAGCTTGCGGTAGGTAAAACATAGAATTTACAAGAATTGAAGGGTGCCCAACACTCCTTGAACACTCCACGACATAGCCTTGATAATTCTCGATACGTGAGACTTAGAATCACTCAAAATTAAGCTAAAATGGGTAAGATATGACTAAATCAAGAAGGTAAAAAACAAAAACTCGATAAAGGACAAAACAATTTGGTTTAATGCTAATTTTACCTCGAACGATGTGCACCCAAAAACTTTCTATACTCTACAGAAAACCATTAAAAACGAAGCTTCCGCATTTCGAATCGCTTTTTTTGGCCAAGAAATGAGAGAGATATGAGCTTTTAAAGTTTTCAAAATGTGCTGGTTTTACTACTATAAATAAACCAGATTTCAGCATTTTTTTTAGAAACTTAAAAACTTTTAAGGGGTGTTCCGAACTCATTCTAAGCCTGTGCACACAAACGAGATCTGGACTCATACAAAATTTGATATTTTGATCTCAATGTAACACCGAAATTTTGAAAGAGCTAATAATAGACATAATGCATGATATGATACAAAATAAATAAATTTTCTTAAGACACCATATAGCCTCCTAAAGATAAAACACAGACGTTATCACATCGATCTGTAGAACTCTACTAGGTGCTAACTTTGTACAAGTGAGACCGGTGAACTTAGGGACCTGATACCAACTTAAAAAGAAAGATGCAATAGGTAAACCTCAGAATTTATAAGAATCTAAGGGTGTCCAACACTCCTTGAACATTTCATGACATACCATCGATAATTCCGACACGTGGGAATTCGAATCACTCAAAACCTTGCTAAAATGAGTAGGATATGACCAATTCGAGAAGGTCAAACAAAAAAACTCAAAAAAGGGGAAAACAATCTAGTTTAATTCTCTTTTTACCTCAAACGACGCGCACCCGATAACTTCCAACTCTTCTACAGCAAAACCACCAAAAAAATGAAGCTTTCGCACTTCAAATCACCTTTTTTGGCCAACAAATAAGAGACCTAAGCTTTTAAAGTTTTCAAAAAGTGCTGATTTTTCTGCTTTAAATAAACCAGATTTCAGCATTCTTTTTAGAAACTTAAAAACTCCGACGGGGTGTTCCGAAACCGTGCACGCAAACGAGATATGCAACCATACCAAATTCGATATTTTGGACTCAATGAAGCAGTCAAAATTTTTAAGGAACTGATAATAGACATGATGCACGATATGATACAAAATAGAAAAAATTATTTAAGACACACTATAACCTCTTAAAGATAAAACACCAACGACATCGCGCATATATGTAGGAGTCTACTAGGTGTTAGTTCAATACAAGTGAGACCGGTGAACCTAGGGCTCTGATAACAATTTTAAAAAGAAAGCATGCAACAGGTAAAACTCATAATTTACAGGAATCGAAGGGTGCCTAACACGTCTTGAACACTCCATGATGTAGCCTCGATAATTTCCAACACAAGGGACTTCGAATCACTCAAAATCGAGCTAAAATGAGTAAAATATGACCAAATCAAGAAGGCCAAAAACAAAAACTCGAAAAAGGGAGAAATAGTCTTCTTTAATGCTATTTTTACCTCGAAATAGTCTTCTTTAATGCTATTTTTACCTCGAAAAAGGGTAAAACAATCTAGTTTAAAGCTATTTCTTTACCTAAAACGACATGCACCCAACAACTTCCAATTACTCTATAGCAAAGACACTAAAAAATGAAGATTCCACACTTCGAATCGCCTTTTTTGGCGAAGAAATGAGAGAGATATGAGATTTTAAAGTTTTCAAAAAGTCCTGATTTTTCTGCTATAAATACATTAGATTTCAACATCTTTTTCGAAAACTTAAAAACTCCGACGGGGTGTTCCGAACTCATTCGGAACCCCGTACACGAAATCGAGATTTGTAATCATACCAAATTCGATATTTCAGATTCAACGGAACAGTCAAAATTTCCAAAGAACTAATAATAGACATGATCCACGATATGATACAAAATAAATAAATTTCCTTAAGACATCCTATAGCCTCCTAAAGATAAAACACGGATGCCATCGCGTCAATCTGTAGAACTCTACTAGGTGCTAGCTCTGTTCAACTGAGATCGGTGAACCTAGGGCTCTGATACCAACTTAAAAAGAATGCATGCAGTAGGTAAAACTCAGAATTTACTAGAATCTAAAGGTGATCAGCACTCCTTGAACACCCACGATGTAGTCTTGATAATTTTTCAATACGTGGGGCATTAAATCACTCAAAATTGAGCTAAAATGAGCAAGATATGACCAATTTAAGAAGGCCAAAAACAAAAGGCGAAATCACCTGGGAGACCTTTGTACTTGACTCCGTTTGGCACATGGACCCTTCTACTCACGACTTTGCCAACTGAACCCTCGAACCCACTGAAACACAATATTTTAAACCCATCTGAGTGTTAACCAAGTCTATGTGGTAACTTAATAGCTGAGCTGGAACAAACACGTGCTTTCATGCATTAAAAGAGCGTAGACATAAAATTTTAGAGTAAAAACAATTATAAGAAAAAGAAAAAATGAATAAAAAGACAAAATAAATAAATAAATATAAAGTTTGTCACTTTTTTGTTATTTTCTCCCAATTTTCTTTCTCTATCTACCCACCCGTTCTTCCCCCACCCATTCTTCCCCCAACCCAATTCCCATTTCTCTCACTTTCAGAAATCCTTTTCAGAGGTAATTGTTCAGTGTTTGTGAGATTAAATTATACGGAGAAAAACTATTAGGGAAACGGGGTAGTCGGGGAAGGGTAATTTTCAGGTGGTGAAGTGATAAAGATCCGGTGATTTTGGAGAGTGAAGAGTGATTGTTGTATGTCCTTGTGAAATTAGGTGAAGTGTATTGTGTAAAATTATATGAAGATGTTAAAGCATATAAAGATATTTTAGTGTGGTTCATCGATATTAGAGAATATTTAGATAGTTTAGTGTGGTTCATCAATAATAATGGAGGAAACAGATTCGCGGCGGTTCAAGTGGGGGATGGAGATGTTGGTCAAAAAAATATGACAAAAAATTATGAACGATGGAAATTTGGAGAAGAGAGATGGTGTATAATATTTTTTAAGGTGATGTATCAGGTAAGGTTGTAAGATTGCAATGGTGTTTCTGGTGTAAAAAATGGAGAGAGGTAGTCAAGGATAGGGATAGTGAAGGAGAAACATAATGTAAAAGAAGAAGAAATTAAATTTTTTAAAATAAAGTAAAAATAATGTTATATTTCAGTGGGTTCGAAGGTTCAGTTGGCAAAGTCATGAGTAGAAGGATTCATGTGACAAACGAAGCCAAATGCATGGGCCTCCCAAGTAATTCCGCCAAAACAAAAACTCGAAAAAGGACAAAACAATCTGGTTTAATGATATTTATACCTCAAACGACGCGCACCTGACAACTTTCAATTACTCTACAGCAAAGCCACCAAAAAAATGAAGCTTCCGCACTTCGAATCGCCTTTTTGGCCAAGAAATGAGAAAGATATGAGCTAAAGTTTTCAAAAAGTGTTGATTTTTAATAAACCAAATTTCAGCATTTTTTCGAGAACTTAAAAACTCCGATGGGGTGTTTTGAACTCGTTCAGAACCCCGTGCACGCAAACGAGATATGCAATCATACCAAATTCGATATTCTGGACTCAATGGAACAGTTGAAATTTCCCAGGAACTAATAATAAAAATGATGCACAATATGATACAAAATAGAAAAATTTTCTTACGACACTCTATAGCCTCCTAAAGATAAAACATATACGTCATTGCGTCAATCCATAGAACTCTACTAGGTGCTAGCTCTATACAAATGCGACCAATGAACCTAGGAATCTAATACCAACTTAAAAAGAAAGTATGCAGCATGTAAAACTCAGAATTTACAGGAATCGAAGGGTGCCCAACACTTATTGAACACACCACGACGTAGCCTTGATAATTTAAACATGTGGGACTTCGAATCAATCAAAACCGAGCTAAAATTATCAAGATATGACCTAATCAAGAAAGCCAAAAACAAAAACTCAAAAAACAAAAAAATAGTCTAGTTTAATGCTATTTTTACCTCGAACAGTGTGCACCCGACAACTTACAATTACCCTACAGCAAAACCACAAAAAAAATGAAGCTTCTGCACTTGGAATCGTTTTTTTGGCCCAAAAATGAGAGAGATATGAGTTTTTAAAGTTTTCACAAAGTGCTGATTTTTCTGCTATAAATAAACCAGATTTCAACATTTGTTTTTGAGAAACTTAAAAACTCTGACGGGCTATTCGAAATTCATTCGGAACCCCGTGCATGCAAATGAGATATGTAAGGATACCAAATTCGATGTCCCAGACTCGATGGAACAGTCGAAATTTACAAAGAACTAATAATAAACATGATGCACGATATGAAACAAAACAAGGAAATTTCCTTAAGACATCCTATAGTCTCATAAAGATAAAACACGGACGTCATCGCGTCTATCCGTAGGACTCTACTAGGTGCTAGCTCTATACAAGTGAGACAACTGAGCCTAGGGTCTGATACCAACTTAAATAGAAAGCATACAACAGGTAGAACTCAGAATTTACAAGAATCGAAGGGTGCCCACCACTCCTTGAACACTTCACAACGTAGCCTCGATAATTCCCGACATGTGAGACTTCGAATCACTCAAAACCAAGCTAAAATGAGCAAGATACGATCAAATAGAGAAGACCAAAAACAAAAACTCGAAAAGGGGAAAAATAGTCTAATTTTATACTACTTTTATCTCAAACAACATGCACCCGACAACTTCTAATTACTCTACAACAAAACCACCAAAAAAAGAAGCTTTCGTACTTCGAATCGCCTTTTTTGGACAAGAAATAATAGAGATATGAGCTTTTAAAGTTTGCAAAAAGTGCTGATTTTTATACTATAAATAAACCAGATTTCAGCATTTTTTTCGAAAACTTAAAAACTCCGACGGGGTATTATGAACTCGTTCAGAACCCCGTGCATGCAAATGAGATATGCAACCACACCAAATTTGATATTCCTTTCTCAATGGAGCAATAGAAATTTCCAAGGAATTAATAATAGACATGATGCATGATATGATACAAAATAGAGAATTTTTCTTAAGAAACCCTATAGCCTTCTAAATATAAAACACGGACGTCATCGCGTCTATCCATAAGACTCTACTAGGTTCTAGCTCTGTATAAGTGAGATCGGTGAACCTAGAGCTCTCATACCAACTTAAAAAGAAAGCATGCAATAGGTAAAACTCAGAATTTACAAGAATTGAAGGGTGCCCAGTACTCTTTGAACACTCCAGGACGTAGCCTCGATAACTCCCGACACGTGGGACTGTGAATCACTCAAAACCGAGCTGAAATGAGCAAAATATGACCAAATCAAGAAGGCCAAAAATAAAGAACTTGAAAAAGGGAAAAACAGTCTGGTTTAATGCTATTGTTACCTCGAACGATGCACACCTGACAACTTCTAATTACTCTACAGCAAAGCCATTACACAATTTGCACTTTGAAATGTCTTTTTTGGCCAAGAAATGAGAGAGATATGAGCTTGTAAAGTTTTCAAAAAGCGCTGATTTTTCTACTATAAATAAACCAGCTTTTAACATTTTTTTTAGAAATTTAAAAACTCCGATGGGGTGTTCTCTACTCGTTCGGAACCCCGTGCACGCAAACAAGATATGCAACCATACCAAATTCGATATTTCGGACTCAATGCAACAATCAAAATTTCCAAGAAATTTATAATAGACATAATGCACGATATGATACAAAATAGAGAAATTTATTTGAGAAACCCTATAGCTTGCTAAAGATAAAACACGGACGTCATCGCGTCTATACGTAGGACTCTACTAAGTGTTAGTTCTGTACAAGTGAGACCTGTGACCTAGGGCTCTGATAACAACTTAAAAAGAAAGTATGCAGTAGGGAAAACACACAAATTTACAGAACTAGAAAGGTGTCTAACACTTCTTGAATACTCCATGATGTAGCCTCGATAATTTATGAAACGAGAGACTTCGAATCGTTCAAAATCGAGCTAAAATTGGCAAGATATAACCAAATCAAGAACGCCAAAAACAAAAACTCAAAAAGGGCAAAAAAGTCTGATTTAATGCTATTTTAACCTTAAATGACAAGCGCCCGACAACCAATTACTCTACAACAAAGCCACCAAAAAAATGAAGCTTCTGCCCTTTGAATTGCCTTTTTTGGCCAAGAAATGAGAGATATATGAGCTTTTAAAGTTTTCAAAAAATGCTGATTTTTCTACTATAAATAAACAAGATTTCAATATTTTTTCAGAAACTTAAAAACTCCGACGGGTTATTTCAAACTTGTTCGAAATCCCGTTCACGCAAATGAGATATGCAACCATACCAAATTAGATATTCAGAACTCGGTGGAGCAGTCGAAATTTCCAAGAAACCGATAATAGACATGATACACGATATGATACAAAATTGATAAATTTATTTAAGACATCATATAGCTTCATAAAGATAATCGCGTCTATACGTAGGACTCTACTAGGTGCTAAATCTGTACAAGTGAGACCGGTGAAACTAGGGCTTTGATAACAACTTAAAAAGAAAGCATACCGCAGGTATAACTCAGAATTTACAGAAATCGAAGAGTGTCCAGCACTCCTTAAACACTCCAAGACGTAGCCTCGATAATTTTTGACACGAGGGACTTGGAATCACTCAAAACCGAGCTAAAATGAGCAAGATATGACCAAATCAAGAAGGCCAAAAACAAAAACTCGAAAAAGGGCAAAACAATCTGCTTTAGTGCTATCTTTACCTCAAACGACGTGCACTCGATAACTTCCAATTATTCTACAGCAAAGCAACCAAAAAAATAAAGCTTCCGCACTTCGAATCGCCTTTTTGGCCAAGAAATGAGAGAGATATGAGATTTTAAAGTTTTCAAAAAGTGTTGATTTTTCTGCTATAAATAAACCAGATTTCAACATTTTTTTCTGAAACTTAAAAATAACGATGGGGTGTTCTGAACTCGTTTGAAACCCCGTGCACGCAAACGAGATAGGTATTCATACCAATTTGGATATTCCAAATTCAGTGGAGTAGTCAAAATTTCCAAGCAACTGATGATAGACGTGATGCATGATATGATACAAATATAAAATTTTCCTTAAGACACCCTATAGCCTCCTAAAGATAAAACACGGACGTCATCGTGGCTATCCGTATGTCTCTACTAGGTGCTAGCTCTGTACAAGTGAGACCAGTGAACCTAGGACTCTGATACCAACTGAAAAAGCAAGCATGCAGTAGCTAAAACTAAGAATTTACAAGAATCGAAGGGTTCCCAATACTTTTTGAACACTCCACGACGTAGCCTCGATAATTTCTAACACGTGGGACTTTAAATCACTTAAAATCGAGCTAAAATGAGCAAGATATGACCAAATCAAGAAGGCCAAAAACAAAAATTTGAAAAATGAAAAGACAGTCTGGTTTAATGCTATTTTTACCTGGAACGGTGTGTACCCGACAACTTCTAATTACCCTATAACAAAGCCACCAAAAAAAAGAAGCTTCCTCACTTCGAATCACCTTTTTGGCCCAGAAATAAGAGAGACATAAGCTTTTAAAGTTTTCAAAAAGTGCTGATTTTTCTGCTATAAATAAATCAAATTTCAATATTTTTTGAGAAACTTAAAAACTCCAACGGGGTGTTTGAAACTCGTTCAGAACCCTATGCACGCAAACGAGATAAACAACCATATCAAATTCGATATTTCGGACTCAATTGAACAGTAAAAATTTCGAAGGAACTAAGAATAGACATAATGCACGATATGATACAAAATAGAGAAATTTACTTAAGACATCCTATAGCCTCTTAAAAATAAAACACGAACGTCAACGCGTTTACCCGTAAGACTTTACAAGGTGTTAGCTCTGTGCAAGTGAGAAAGGTGAACCTAGGGCTCTGATACCAACTTAAATAGAAAGAATGCAACAGGTTAAACTTAGAATTTAAATGAATCGAAAAGTGCCCACCACTCCTTGAACACTCCACGAGTAGCCTTGATATTTCCTGACATGTGGGACTTCGAATCACTCAAAACCAATTTAAAATGAGCAAGATACGACCAAATCAAGAAGATTAAAAATAAAAACTCGAAAAAGGATAAAATAGTCTGCTTTAATGCTATTTTTACCTCAATCGACGTGTACCCAACAACATCCAATTACTCTACATCAAAGCCACCAAAAAAATGAAGCCTCCACATTTTGAATCGCCTTTTTTGGCCAAGAAATGAGAGAGATATGAGCTTTTAAAGTTTTCAAAAAGTGTTGATTTTTTCATCTATAAATAAACCAGATTTCAGCATTATTTTTGGAAACTTAAAAACTCCGACGGGGTGTTTCGAACTTGTTCGGAACCCCGTGCACGCAAACGAGATATGCAACCATACCAAATTTGATATTCTGGACTCAATGGAGCAGTCAAAATTTCCAAGGAACTGATAATAGACATGATGCTATGATACAAAATCAAAAAATTTCCTTAAGACACTCTATAGCCTTCTAAAGATAAAACATGGATGTCATCGCGTCTATCCTTAGGACTCTACTAGGCGCTAACTCTATACAAGTGAGACCGGTGAACCTAGGGCTATAATACCAACTTAAAAAGAAAGCATGCAATAGGTAAAACTCAGAATTTACAAGAATCGAAGGATGCCCAACACTCATTGAATACTCCACGACGTTGACACAATAATTTTTGACACGTAGGACTTCGAATCACTCAAAACCGAGCTAAAATGAGCAAGATATGACAAAATCAAGAAGGCCAAAAACAAAAATTCGAAAAAGGGTAAAATAGCCTGGTTCAATTCTATTTTTACCTCGAATGACGTGAACTCGATAACTTCCAATTACTTTACAGCAAAGCCACCAAAAAAATAAAGCTTCCACACTTCGAATTGCCTTTTTTGGCCAAAAAATGAGAGAGATATGAGCTTTTAAAGTTTTCAAAAAGTGCTGATTTTTCTGCAATAAATAAACCTGATTTTAGCTTTTTTTTTGAAAACTTCAAAAACTTCGATGGGGTGTTCCGAACTCATTCGGAACCCCATGCACGCAAACTAGATATGAAACCATACCAAATTTGATATTCCGTACTTAATGGCATAGTAAAAAATTTCATATGAGGTCATCTTGACAAAAGCCCACACCCAACAACCATTTTAAGTCAAAAACCACAAAGGGGCTCGGAAGCATCGTGACACGAACGAAGGGTCAATCTAGAACAAACTCGATATTATAGAGCTAACTGCACTGATGGAATTCTCATTCGAGCGCGTTTACACAGAATTTTCACTAAAGTTAAACTTAGGCTTAAACTTAAAGTTAAAATGCCTAATCGCACCGACTCACACTGAAAATCTCGTAAGTAATGTCGACCATACTACTAGCCTAAAATGACCCTTCTGGAGCTGATGGAATATCGGAATTGGATTCATATGTCATCTTCTTGAACTTTTGATCGAAAATGATCGTTCAAGATTCATAAGCTCCAAATACTAAAACTCGCATAAAAATCAAAAGAACGACCAGGTGACGAAAATATCAGTCTCAAAAAGTCGTAAATGACTTGGGTCGCTACAAGAACGGTCTAAACGACACACAGAAGAAAGAATTAACCAACCTGAACAATTAAAAAGAATTAACCAACCCGAACAATTAGAAAGAATTAACCAACCCGAACAATTAGAAAGAATTAGCCCACCTGAATAATTAGAAAGAATTAGCCCACCTGAAAGTGATAGCACCATCGAAAGATAGAGTGTCAAACAGCCAAACTTCGATACCTAAATTTATTCATCCAAAGGCTTTTATAAAAGAAAAGATATTGACATCCGACAACTCCTTGTTCTTTCCATCCGGAGGTGGCGTTGATCCAGCTAACGAACGGCCCCTCCTCCAAGACATGATCTCACCCGCAACCAGAGAGAAAGAGTCTGTCGACTCCTTCTTCTTCTTCTTCTTCTTTGTCTTCCTCATCCTCCTCTTCTTCTTCTTCTTCTTCCTCCTCATTTTCCTCTTCCTCGTCGTCTTCTTCTTCCTATTCTTCTTCTTTTTCTTCCTCTTATTCTTCCTCTTCCTCATCATCTTCTTCTTCTTCTTCTTCTGTATTTTGTGGTCTTCATTTATTTCTTCGCACTAATCTAATCTAATCTTTAAGGAAAACTTAAACATTCGTCACATTTCTCCCCAATGAACGTTGATTATCTTCGACCTGCTAGCCTTCCTTGATTAAATGCACTCTCTGGCTGAACAGTTGTAGCACATCAGAAATTGGAAGTCGAATTTGAAAGGGAAAGTTGCATTTTTGGGCATTGATGCATATTCTATGGAAGCCATCTATGGACCATATAAAGTTCTACGAGTCGTAGAAAAGGGAGTCATAGGACTTGGGATTGAATTTTAAAAAATATCAAGTCTCTGATGATGGTCTACGGATGAACAGGATGAACCATAGGAATTGTTACGTGCCATAGAAGGGATCGGTAGAAGTGATCCAGACTTAGTGAAATTTTGAACTTGAACTTGGGGTCTATGAGTTGGCTTTATGAGTTGTAGAAAGGACGACGACCGGTAGGATGGTTTTGTGGAAGTTGGCTGGATTTTGGGTTTCAGTAGTTGGTTCTACAATTGACTGGTCATAGTAAAGTCTTATGGACTGCAGGTCCAAACCGTAAACCTTGCCCGACAATTTTAATCAAGGGTATTTTGATCTTTTCCTATCTAATTAGCCTCTAAACTATGTCGTTTTAGCCATATAACTACCCCTAAAACTGTTTTTACTCTTCAAAACCTAATCCATTCCCTCACATTCACTCAAACTCTAAAATTCTCTCAAGGGTTCTTCTCTAAATTCTCTCAAGAGATCCAAGGGGAAGAACTAGGGTTTCATCAAGCTTCAAGGTTCCTTCCTCCATTGATAGGGTTTTGATTACCTAAGGTATGTGGGAATTCACCAATGGTTCTCTTTCATCCATTGGGTTCCAAAAGAACCTCAAAATCTCTAATTGATTTCACCCAGTTCTCTTTGGGTCTTATGTGATTTTTAATGGGTTCAATTTATTGTGATTAAATTACTTATATTCAATTTTATTATGCATGATTTGATACGATTACATGATTTTTAGCGGTTCCACATGAACCCATGTCCATGCCTATTTTATGAATTATAAATCATGAATCATGCTTATGAACTTATGGGTTATGATTACGAAATCTATGCATGTTTTATGAAAATGATGTTTATGAAGAAGGATGCATTTGAGAGAAGTATCAAAGATTTGTGAAATGTTTTCTCACATATGAATGAAATCATGATTTAGATGCTTAGAAAGGTAAGTGTCTATTATAAAAGTTTATGAAATCATGGTCTTGAAAGGAGATACTCTATTATGACTTATGATAGGATTAGTAGTCTTAATTGTTCCTTTCCAAGTATTTTGACACAATTATGAGTTACTGATGTCTTCTTTAGTGGCAGAAAAATAATATGCATGGTGAGGTATTTCAGACATGGACAACTGAAACATTTTCCCATCTTTACGACCCTTGTTGATCACCTCCCTTGTCTCTAGATTCAGAACAACACAACCAAGATGTGAAAAAATAAAAAGATAATTTTGTTCCACCAATTGTCCAACCAAAATAAGATTAACAACGAATTTAGGGACAAAAAGGAATTTAGTGAAGCAAGATGATTTTTCAATCTTAAAGGCAAGTAATGTATCGATATTGGCTATGAAAATAAGATGATTTTTGAGTGGAGTTGATAAAGAAAGTAAATTATGGATATCTCATGTCATATAGTTAGAAGCAGCCTAATCTATATGCAAAACTTTTGAATTCTTATTTAATTTCTAGGCAACAGTGAGAACACTGAAAATAGCCCCGGGGAGAGCAGTTGCAACTGAACTTTTATCATCTTTTGAAGTGCTTTCAGATTCAAGGCAGATAGTGGTGTGAACTCTTATTGAATCGCATAAGCTTCAGATGCTTGATAAGTTTTGTGCTTGATTTGACGCGTGTTTGGACATCGATTGCACTCCAGAATTATTTGGTCAGACTTCTTACAATAATTGCATGTGTTTATTTTCTTGCAATGTGATGCAATATATACATACTTCTTGCACTCAAAGCATTGTGGTCTGGACTTTTAAAATGAGCTCTGAGTGTGAGATTTATGAGTACCTTTTGATGTATACATAGCCGCGTCAATTGTGTAGGACGATCCATGGATGCTAGAGTATTGATGCACATCTCCTCACGAATGAGTTCTCCAAAAATTACATCGATGTCTGGAAGAGTTTCTCTGTTAAGAATGTTAGCTTTAATAGACTCAAAGTTAGACCTCAATTTCATGAGAAATTGGAAGACTCGAGTCTTCTTCCTCTGCAGCATATCTTCTTTAAAACTTGTGGAAGAAAGGTTCCCTCCAAAGCTTTGGTCTTGTTCAGATCAGATTGCCATAAGTCTCGAATAATAACTCTGAATGTCTTTATCTACCTATTTGTATTCCAAAAGAGTATGTTCTAACTCAAAATCACAAGAGTGATTACATAAAAAATATATCTTTTTGAGATGATTTCACATCTCTGCTGCCAAGTTGAACGGACGCAGACTGAGTGCAATATCTGCATTTACAGAATTGAGGATCCACGAAATGACACTAGCGTGCCAAACTTATTTTTCGTTGTCTTCATTTGGTTTAGTTGTTGATCCATCCAAGATATTAGACAAGCTTTTCCCTTGAACGAAGATCTGAAAATGAAATTCCCACATCGGATAATTTTTTCCATCAAGCTTGGTAGATAAAATATCATGAGAATGTGACTCAATTAAAAACACAAGAGATAATTCAATGATAGAAATCAAACAGTAGTAAAGAGTAAAAAGTAAAGTAGTTTCTGGGGGAAAAATTAGGCTCTTGATACCATGATAATTATTGAAAAACAAGAATAAAAAAGAGTTGAAATTGTTTTGTATTTTTGTGTTCTATAAATTGATAAACCATACACTATTTTTATACAAAGATCTATAAATACAAGCATGATTCTAGCACAATATCACATCATATCTTGCATAATATCAGTGGTGTGATTTTGCATAGTTAAAC
The DNA here is from genome assembly GCF_000226075.1 of Solanum tuberosum. Classification (NCBI taxonomy): domain Eukaryota; kingdom Viridiplantae; phylum Streptophyta; class Magnoliopsida; order Solanales; family Solanaceae; genus Solanum; species Solanum tuberosum. The sequence goes on from NW_006239352.1 coordinate 27,025, forward strand.
CGAATATTGTCTCTGATTTTTTAGAATCATATAGGATATTTGGAATCATATCTGATATGGTCAATAATTACCACTGGCCTCCAGCATCCAAAATGGCTTATCTAGCCTATTTGTTTGCTTTAGTGGTTGAATATTAGTCATAACAAACAAAACATATTCTTCAGAAAGATTTTCTCCCAACTTTTGTTACATCCATGTGCATTAGTGAAATTCTTTACTTCAATTTCATCCTCTCCTGCCTCTAGAAAAATGTGATATAATGCTCTCATGGTGGTCCAATTTTCATATAAAAAACTAGCATCTCCTTTCTCAAATTTCCATCATTATTAGATGTTCTGTGAGCTCCCTAACAATAACTAATTTTTTTCATATGCTTGAGGCTCCTCTATATTGAGCCACTACCTGATGTAGGTTTTTGCAATATTTGTTAACCATAAAGGCCCCCATAGAGATGGTTTGCTCCTTAAATTCTACCAACATTTACAGAAAAGAGCATTAGAAACATTAAAAATGGATGTAAACCCAACTCCTCCTTCTACCTTGAGAAGACATAAGGTTTTCCAACTTATCTAATGTCTACTTTTATTATCAATGGTATTCTTTCATAAAAAATTTAGCAAAAATGCTAATCCCTCCGTTTCACAAAGAATGACTTCCTTTCCTTTTTAGTCAGTTTCAAAAAAATGACCTCTTTCCTTTTTTGGTAACATTTTACTTTTTGCTTTCCACGTGGCATGTTTAAGACCACAAGATTAAGGGCAATTTTGTACATTTGACATAACTTTAATTTAGGACCACAAGATTCAAAAGTTTTCTTTAATTTCTTAAACTTTGTGCCAAGTCAAACCAGATCAATCTTTTTGAAACGAAGGGAGTACGTAAGTATTGAATAACACCTTGGATTAAGAGCTGACAACAAATGAATGGGAATACTCAGTAAAACATGATTTAAAAGGATAACCCTTCCTCCGTATGACAAGAACTTTTCTTTCCAACCTTGAATCATGTTATCAATCTTCTTCACAATGTTGCCATAACAACAAATCTTACTTCTTCCATAAAAAATAGGGCATCCTAAATAAACGAAAGGGAAAGTACCTTATCAGATATGAGTGACTTCCTTTATTCTAGCCACTACTTTTGTTGTAACTTTCTCATGTGCAATGAAAACACTTTTGTTGAGATTAACAAGTTATCTCATCATTTTTTAGAACTGTCATTATAAGCTTCATGAATCTCTTCTCTGCTGATACAAAAGGACAGTGTGAAATCTCAGATTCTCCAAATATAATATTTTCATGAGATTTATTAATATGATGATAAAGGAGATAACTTGCTAATATGAAATTATATTCTCGTTCTTATTTATACCCCCAAAAAAGAACAATAATATTAATCATTAATAATAAATTGAAAATAAAATAAGTAATCTAGTATAATTAATTAATTATTCATTTAGTTAATTTTCAAGTAAAAAATATTATATTATAAATACATGTAAATTGGACTAAAAATATTCATTAGTTTTAAAAAAAAAAATAGATTTTACATATAAAAGTGTTAAGAGATAATTACATCATATTCCAACTGATTTTTAAATTACAAAAATCTCTTATGGTGGAATCCGGATACACCCCAAAATATCCTGCTACATTACGTCCCAGTTTCGGATACATCACTCAATGTCCTGATAATTGGATCTCGATTTTGAATACATCACTCAATGTATCGATAAAATCGCATACGTCTCGATACATCACGTAAAATGATGTATTCGACTGATATGTCACATAAAGTAGGAATTTTTGTATTTTTTTTTCAAATGACAAAAAAAATTCAAAGAATATAGTAAAATAAGTCGTACATTTAGATAATTTTTCCTAAAAATAATACTATGCTTATGTTGTTTTCGTATTTTCATGCTAGGGAACTTGAAGACGGGCAATTATCTTCAAGTCATTAGTTAATATAACATGATTTTAATTTTTTTTCCCCTATCATAACGAGTTTCCCTTAATTTGTTACCCAAAAAATTAGAAAAGTGCTATTTAATTCGTTTGACTTATTATAAATTAACGAGCTAGTGTATAGAGATTTCAAGATCTGAATACTAATATCTCCACTGATAAATATATATTAGTAGATAAGATAAGAAGTAGAGTTAATTTTTTCATCATTTCAAAAGTGAAAGTTGATGGACTTAAAATAAGTTGAGCAGCTGATGATTTAGGAAGATTATTATCAGATTGATCCCGTCACATTCAGCACCTAATTAATCACTCACTCCATTTATTTTTACTTATTCATTATTAACTTGACATACCTCTACAGAGTAATAAGTAGAATAACTATTTTATTATATCATTTTTTAATATAATAAATTTAATGTCTTGAAAAATACATTTATTAAATTATTATAATAAATAATAAGGATTTATTAGGTGCTAAGAGATGAATTAATATTTTTTAAATTGAACAAGTAAAAATAGAAAACTATATTTAATATAATATAGAAATAAAAATGAACGGAGATTATTCCCTCTATCCATATTAACTGAATATGTAAGGCAATGCATACTTATTAATAAAAATATTCAAGGACATAATTTAAATCATACTTTCTACTATTGTCCTTTGTGAAATCATAAATATAACTTTATAAGTAGTGCAATTTATCTCTTAAAAATATCAAACTCATTAAAGAAAAGAATAAATATGAAAAAAAAAATTCAAACATTCATCCTGGACTTTAAAGAATTTAATTATTTTAAATAATGAAAAAAAACCCAAAAATTGGTGAGTACTAATAAGTTCACAATGAAAGGCTGCGCTGCCCAGGCATTTAATCTGGTCACTTTCTTCTTATGCATGCACTTAATTATTATATAATATATAGCTAGGCATGTTCATTGATTCGTTGCCCCACAAAATTATGTGCCTCTGAATTTTGCTAATTTCTCCTAGTGTTTTCATAGATTTTCTACCGCTCTATTCACCTAATTTTAGATTTATGACTTCGAATAAGGATGTGTAAAGTATTATTATACCTAGTATCTTAAATGAAGACAAATTGGTATAAATACAAATATTTTATATTTCTAAACTATGTAATTTGAATGTACATCACAATTTTTGATGGACAATCAGTATATATTTACATCAAATTAGAAGTTGTGTAGTATGTATAGTACTGTACTGCACATAAGTTTCTATCATTTAAGTTTGATTAACTATTATAAATTTGGCCTCATGTAATTAAACTTCTATCATTTAAGCATGATTAGCTATTAAAAATTTGGCCTCATGTGATCAATTAAGTTGCTATTCAGCACAAAAATTAGTGACTAACCAGCCCCCCCCCCCCCCCCACCACAAAAAAAAAAAAAAAAAAAGGTATACTCCACAGTAACAAACCATATTAAAAAAAATCTTACTAATCCTAGCATACTCAATACTCATGTGCACTAAAAAACTTGATATCCAAAACAGAAAAGGAAATTAGTCACAAGTAATATTTACCGTTATCTAAAATCTAGAAAAAGTCTAAAATGCACTTGGGAAGCTTTATCGAAGTGTGAAGAAGTTTTGGGCTTTGGTTATGTATTGTGTTCAACTTGGGCTCTTGTATTCTGGGCCTCGTATATGACTGCTTCTGTTCTACATTTGTATCGCCCCCTCAAGTGGGAGCCCAATGAACGGACTCATAACTTGCCTAAGAGAACATAATGAAAAGGTCCGACAATGTTGCAAGTTGAACCAAGGGAGTTCAAAAGTGGCATATTTACATAGTTTCCATCCTTTACATTTTAGTCCCAATTTTCTATTCCTATTTCTTTAAGATCCTAAGTTAGTTTATTAGGGTAGTATTGTCATTTCTATTTGTCTAGGGTTTAGTTTTGCATTGTATAAATACCTTGTATGTACTCATTTGGAAGATATGAATGAAATTATCCTTAGCTTAACTTAGCCTAGTTCTTACTTTAACTTAGTTTGTAGTTTGTTTCCTTCTCGACTTCCATTCTTGCATCAGACAAGAGCCTTGGTGAACAAATCAACTATAGCTGGGTATAAAAGGAACAAAAGTTAGAGAAATCAGTCCATCAAGTTGTTTCTCATGGACGAAGTGATAATCAAGCTATGCGTCATCCGTTTGTGAATGTAATGACCTTCAAGGTCATTTTTGTATTTATTTTTTTCAATATTTTCAGCGTTTAGAGCCTTCATGAAGCGGCCCCAAGTCATTTATGATTAGCTGGGACTGATGATTCACTCATGGGGCCATTCGTTTGTTTTTTATACAAGTTTTCCTGCTTTGGAACTTTTGAAATTTAGACTTTTGATCATTTTGGTCAAAACTATAGATATACGGCATCAAAATGTAATTTTGATGGTTCTGTTAGCTGTGCAACGTCGATTTTAGTTGGTTGGACGTTGCAATCTGACTAATTAGTATTCTGATACTAACCAACTGAATCTACATCACATGAAAAATGTAGGCAATGTGAGATATGCATGATAATATGTAAAGTTGAACATGATGAATCTGAGATGCTAAATTGAATATGCATGGAATTGAAATACATGCAATCACCAAGTATTAAAACATGCAACTAAAATAACTGAATGCAAGGTCAAAAAAATAATCTACAGGACTGAACTGTGGGAGATACTAAATCCAACATAAGTCATGTGAGCTACGACATGAAGTTCAGTGCACTACCCTCACACCGAAAAGAGGTGTCCAATACTTGCCAAGGTAAGGGACCTGACAATTATATGGATCCAGGCTACATGAACCTATGGTAGCACACAGTTCTGGAATGTAGGGATTGCTAATAAAGATACATGGATGCTGACCAGAATCCTTCATCCCTAAATTCGCTCGGTGCTAAATGTAGTCCCAATGGAAACATCCATTCAACTAATGTAGCTCATGAATCATATGATTTAAAATTGATATTTCTGAGTATAACTGAAAGATACTTTATCCGAAAGCATCTAAAATCATGAAACTTGATAATCTGAAAACATGCATTCTGAAATCACGAAATTCTGTGTCAGAAAAATACTTGTATACTTAGGGTTCATGAGAATATTATTTAAAACATGCAATTCATAAGTAAACACATGCAACTAAAGACTGATCATGAAAAAAGAACTGAATTGCAATAAGAATCCATGAAAATCATACAAACCCTAGGTTTTGAGGATTTCATTTATAAATCTTAAAATCTGAAGTTTCTTTGGGACTAGATGGGTAAAGGGATATCCGTTGATGAAATCTCACAAAAATGAAAGGAAAAACCTTGGTAGAATCGTGGAACTTGAAGTTTGAAGGTGAAGAGCCCTAGCTTTTGATCTTACTAGTTGGAACTATATATGTAGGGTCTGAGGAAGAACTTAATTACTCACTATAATAGCTTTACATACCTTAAACTCTCTATGAATATCGAAAAGAACTCTAACTTGATGAAGAAAGATCAAGAACCCCTTTCTTGAAATTCTTTGATTTATTTCTTGAAAATCCTATGTTTTGATGATAGATTCTTGATTAGGATACATAATCATATGTTGGAATCATTAAGAAATTGTAAGAGTATGCTTACCTTGATTTGGAAGGAAGAATTCTTGATGGACTTGTTCAAAAATTAAGTCTTGAACCCTAGAATTGAGTTTTTGATTTCATTAGAGATAGGAAGAGGATTTGTTGTTAAAATCTTGTAGAAATTCTCGGATTTATGTTGTAAAATCATGGATAATACTTATCGAGGCTTAGTAGGGTTGAAGAGGGATTTTTGGGGTCCACCAAGAGGTGAAAATAAACTCAAAATAGTGTTTTTATGAAATCTGGAAACGTTGATATACAACTTATATATATTATATGCAGATGCTATACATGGTATATGGACCCTTTAATGGCCCGTAAAATGATCCACAGATCGTGTATTGGATCGATGGAACTCAAGTGCAAATTTTGTGACTCTTATCTCAAACCACGAGCAGGTTTCACAACCTGTGGTTGCTTCTTCCACAACCTGTAATTTCATTTCGGAGTTCTTGAAGCAGAAATCTCAGATTGAAGAGTCTGTAGTAAAACGGTCATGACTTTTTATTCCGAACTTGAAATGATGCAAACTTGGTGGCATTGAAAATAAGACTCATTGACCTTTAATATGGTGGGTCATGGACCATGTAATCCTCATATTCTAAGAGATGTAGTCGTTTGAAGTTGACCCTTACTTGATTTCATGAGAAAACTTTGCAAGTTGGAAAGACTTTGAACTCGGCTTAGTGCTAGGGTTCCTAATAACCCTAAATCACTTTTGATACATTTCCTACACTTGGGAATGAGTTTTAATAAACATGATCACCTAGGAATCATCCGGTACGATCCTACCCATATACAAAGTACGATTCAGATTTATCTTAGAATTTTTTTGGGGGGTGTTACATATCTGCATGGAGGCTCGTTTGAAGCTATAAGTAATGCTTATTCCTGTAGGGTAGGGCTAGTAGAAGATGAAAAAGTAGAATGAAGAGATGTGGAATAAAGATTCTCTGTGGAAAACTCTACAAACTTCACATTTTTGTAAACATGGATTTCTCCAGATTGTAGATTAAGAACTTATACCCTTTTTGACCAAAGGGGTAACCAAGAAAGATGCATGGTAGAGCTCTATGAGTTTGCTTGTCCCTTTGTCTAGCAAGAGTAAAGCAAAAACAAAGACAACCAAAAGTCTTCAAGTAGGTTTTTTCCCAAAAAGGACTTTATGATGAGGAGATTGGTTATGTATAGGACTGATGAAGGAAATTTGTTAATTAAGTGTGTTGCAGTAAGAAGCCCTTCCCCATAAAGAAATTAGGATGATCATGAGATTGAAAGAGATGGGGCAAACATCACAAGGGAACTATTTGTTAATTTTTTTCATTAGATTATTGGGTAAGTGATCAAGTCTACAATGCCATAATTTTCTAAGATCATGTACAAATTCAGAAGAACTTTTATTATTCAAACTTGAATCAGTATCACAAATAGAACTCAAGAGGACATGGCACACTGGCCTTTCATGACTAGACTCAGAACATAAAGAAAAAGAACCTATAAAACTTGACTCCGTTATATCAAAGGTAGAATTAAGTATAATTCCTCAGTATGTGGAGTCCTCCAGCAACATCACCAAAAACTAGTCCCTTCCTTAGAGAAGGATCATGTGGTATACATTTATCCTTAGTAAATAATAAATCAATATCAAGTTACTTTACCAGTAGACTCACAAAGCGGAGATCGTGAGCAAAATTTAGTACATAAAGGACTCCATCAAGTGTTAGCTTAGGATTTAAAAATAGACTACCCATGTAATAAACTTTACCTTCCGGAGGAAAGAAAAAAGCTTTTACCTTCTGCGAATATGATAAATTGACAAGAATAGGAAAAGGTAAAGTTGTTATATAGTTAGATATTCTAGCGGTAATTCTTGGTGTATGAGTAGTTCTTTCGTATTATATGGATTCTAATGAAAGTCTGCATTAGAACTCTATACTTGCTTGGAAAAGAAGTAGCAAAATGAACTATAAGTATAGGGATTTGGGACTTGTCTTTCATCTAAAAAATTGAGACCTGACATTAATAATCTACTTGTTGATAGTTGTTAAAGCAACTGCCAAATGCAGCAAGGATTTAGAGTGATATCGTCTAGATAAACTAGAAGAACTCTAGAAGTCAATCATTTTACACCTCAGATTACTTCACTAGAATTTTGTAAAAACAACTAAATTAAAGTTACGACCTGAAATGGGAATCCACAACCTTAGTTTCGCATTCTTATTGATAAACAAAAGTAATATTTAGATACTAAACCAAAGTCTTTTAAATTTTTACTTTCCGCTTGTTTTTATGTCATCATATGCTATGTGGGATTCGACCACAACCTTGTCAGGTTCTATATTTAAACAACAACCACTTTATACTTCATTGGAAGGTATAATTTGAGTGTATCAATGGGCGTAAAGTAAAATGAAGTGGTTAATGGTGAAGGGAAGACCTAGCTATTTGGCCAACGTAACACCAAAAGTCAAGACACTGCTCCAGACCGTGGGAAATCTTATAATTATGGCAGAACTAGATGATAAGAATGAAGACCAAATTAACTCCATCAGAAAAGGGTATATATATATGCAAATCACCTAGCTAGATAGTCAGGTTTGAGTGTAGAGATGCCCACCAAAACAAAGGGGGAAATTAAGAACCTCAAGCCACTCGGACCAACCGCAATCTTCCTTTTGACGAGAATGTCTCCCTAACACATCTTAGAGACAAAATACTTGATATATTGGGTCCTCAATTTGCCATTCAGGCCATAGAATAAGAAATTCAGTCCTTGTCAAATTCCAACTTACAAGGGAGAAAGGACTCTATCAGAGTATTGGCAATCACATCCCTAAGAATGGCTATTTCGAAAGGTCTAACGAAGATCAACTTCTTTGGGACAGAGAATATGACTTCTCGATCTTCAAGCTGACGAGTTGTAGAAGACATATTCATAAGAGGAGGAGAAACAAAGGCAGCAGAATCTAAGAAAATTTGAAAAAACGTTGGCTACTTCATACAAATGTGCAACTTGAAAAAAAGAACTCTAGTATACTGTAAATATTTTAAACTTCCATATTGAAAATTCTAGCTCCGCCACTGGGTAGGAATACTAGTTTCCATCACTAATAGCATGGAAACTATATATATATATATATATTCATGAAGTGGTTTATTTTTCTGCTTCTTGAACATGAATGGATCCACTTCCAAAAGGCGAAGGAACTATCTGTATAGGGTAAATTTGGAGTTGTACACGTGTCATTCGGATAAGAAAGCATGAGAGAACCGAGGAGATGATCTTGAACAAGGCCTCGAGCAAGAAGTATGAAACAAGATATTAAGGACGAGGCAAATGATGACGTGGACAAATAGAAAATGGGGGACAAGGAGTCAAAAGGTTTAGGTGTGTGGACGAGCATGTACAGACCTAAACACGATAGGAATACTAGTTTTCATCACTAATAGCATCTCCACATGGCCTCCCATTGTTGGATTCGGTTCTATAGGAGTCAAATGGAGTGTTTCTATTGGCTAGTGTCTAAACTATAAATAATTTGTTTCAATCATTTGTAGCTAGGTATTCTGATTTCTAGCAATATAGCGGCAACTCTATGTTTTCTTGTGCATTAAGTTCCCCTTGTCTTTACTTTATCTTTTTCTCATCAGCTTCTAGGCGTTCTCAGAGATGCATTTTACGCACCAAAACATTCAAATTTGTACTCTTGCTCTGTATTTATCTCACATAACATCTCATAATTACCAAATCTAATTACTTATTATTTCCTAGCTTTCTTACTCTTTTTTTTGGATCCTAGCTTTCTTACTTGTTTCATTATTCAATCTATATTTGAACCTTAGTAAACAGGCTAAAAACAAAAGGTTAAATTAAGACGTGGAACCTTTTATTCTGGCGTAACAGCAGTAGAACGTAGCAAAATATTACGGCCACTTAACATAGGGAACGGAGGTACGGTAAACTCGGCCAAAATATGAGATCATACTTTTGACCTCATATAAATTAAATGTACTACTTCTAGCGTAAACAATTTGATGCAAGCAAACACCTCCCCAAAACTTTGTGACATAATTTTTTCCAATCTAAGTACACCTTTTAATTACTTTTTCCACTCTAAAGACACCTTTAGGTTTTCTCAAAAAAAAAGAAAAGACACCTTTAGGTTAAACTTGCAGAACGGTAGGGCAAAGAAGACAAAAAGACATTGTTAATTCTCGTTGCTAGTTGGTAACTGATATAAAAGTACTACAGCCAGTCAATTTTTAAATACTTTTACAAAGTAATACAAAATATCAACACTTGTAACTAGTTATTCTTATGATATTTCTCTCATGGTGTGTGAAGAATCTCTTCACGTCGAACATGCATTTTCTGATCAACTACCCGAGAAGTAAAGCTGTCAAAATGGGTTTGACCCGCTAGGCCGGTCGAACCCAATCCAACCCTTGAATTAAGTGAGGTTGGGCCTAATTTTTTTGGCCCATTTAGGAACGAGACTTTTTAGCCCAGCCTCATTTGGTCCGCTAGCCTCGTAAGCCCAATCCGCAAGTCTCAGAGGCCAGCCCGTGGGCTATGAATATTTAAAAATATTTTTTATATATTTTTAGTAGTGTTTTATTTGTTAAGTTTTTATCAATAAATATTTTTAAAAATAAAAAATCAAGTCTTTTAAACTAGCTAGTTTTTTGTGGGAGGAATGGTGGAATGATCAACATTTTTCCGCTAAATCTTACGTTGACTATTATGTATTTTTGTAAGTATTCACCGAAGTGTGTGATTCTTAAATGTATTTTTGTAAATATTCACTGAAGTGTGTGATTCATAAATGAAAATTTGTATGTATTGATGTCGTGCTTATAGACGTCAACGTTCGATACTCTTATATACTCTTTCTAAGAGAGTAATATTGTTCATTTTTTTGTTGAAGGGTCAATCCATCCCAACCCGTGATCCACTTAGGGCTGGATTGAGCTGCTATTTTATAAGCCCTTTAATTAAAAGGGTCAGCCCGTCCCAACCCATTTAACTCTATAGCCCATTAAGATTTGATTGAATTGGGTTGGGCCAACCCATTTTAACAACTCTAATCATTACTTATCATTATACATATATCCAATTACATACTCCATATAATATTGTTATATAAATACATGTGCAGGCAGAAATTGAAAGCTTAATTAGGGCTGAATTGGGCTGCTATTTTATAGGCCCTTTAATTAAAAGGGCCAGCCCGTCCCAACCCATTTAGCTCTCTAGCCCGTTAGGATTGGGTTGGGTTAGATTGGGCTAGGCCAGCCCATTTTGACAGCTCTACCGAAAAGACTAAGCGACATTGTTAATTCTCATCGTCGGTTGGTGACTGATATAAATGATGGGAGTTTGTTTTATAAAAAAAAAAAAATAACAACTTAACCGTTAAAAGTGAATTGTAAAACAAGATATGAGTTGTTTCCAAAATTAAATACGACTTCAAATTTGATTTGAAATATTCATGGTCAAACATTAACTTTCAAATAAAATAAAAAAATATTCCAAAAAAAAAGAATAATTTTTATTACCAAGATGAGACTCACCTTTGCGCCAAATCTGTATGGGTGGTTTCCTGTCTTGTCCTGTTTTGCATTCTTATGACGGTACATACAGTTAAAACGCAACCTCATTGCTCTGTTGTTTTGCTGTTTTGGAGCAAATACTTTGGTTTTTAAAGTCTAGTCTAGATGGCTAGAGAGACCGCAATTTCACCGGAAAGATTCCGCAGTATTGTGAATTTGTGATGTATATCTGGAAACAACAATCACATAACTTATTATTAGAAAACAAGCATAATCCATAGACGGACCAAATGTTAACAGCATTGACAAAAGAAGAAAGGACAATTCTCTTGTAAACCACATAAGACTTCTTGCCACACTAGGCAAGTGCATTTGATCGTTATTTAAAGCTGGACATTGGTGTTGTTGAGATGTCAGTTTACATAAGTTTGATGTGAATTAAGTCATATAATGACAATACATATGCTGCAACATTAGTATGATGTAGGCAGCATGTAAAAACACGTGGGTGATTTTTCCATATGATATCATTTCTCAGACTAACCAACTAGTACAATTTCACAAGACAGAAATATCCAAATCGACCTTGCGCATAATAGAGGTTCTACGTAAAGCTTTTCATAAAGCCAGACAGACACTTATGCATCATTCCGTGTCTTCTCAGTCTCGTCACTCGACCAACAGATGGTCTTATTTGCGCACCATTTCAAATTCCATCATTTACCAAACTACAGTTTGGCAAATTTAGGCTTCCTCTTTTGGCTATGTGCTGAAATTGCTTCTTTTAAGTCATCTGATAACAGGGCACCAGAATTCCATGTGGCAACATAATCCAGGCCTTGTTCCACTGTCAAATCCCTACTTCTCAGCAACACAGCTTTTGTTCCAATAACAGCAAGTGGAGACTTTGTAGCTATTTCTGCATTTTAATGAAAAAATATCAACAACTTAATAGCCAGGTCAAAGTAATTACATAAAATACCAATATTCAAGAATGCAACAAATAAGCTTTGCTCAAAGATGAACTTATTCACTAATGCAAGAGAGACTGAGGTGGAACAAGAAGCAAGCTATTAAAAGGCCTGCAGGTACCAAAAACCTCAAGAATGCAACAACTAGCTTGCTAAATGATGAGCTTATTCACTAATGCAAGAGAGAACTGAAGAGGAACAAGAAGCAAGCTAGTAAAAGGCCTGCTAAGTAACCAAAAACCTCGTGCTAGAAGCAATAAGTGGAAAAAGAATCTAGAGTGAGGTATAGATGGTACATATATTTGCTCAACAAGGAACAAAATCAGGTTTGAAAAGATATATGTTAATGACACCAGTTCAAAATTCAGTCACAAAACCATGGAAGATAAGGGTCCTACACCTTCCATTCAAGGGAAAGAAGGGAGTGTAATTCCAGCTTTCAGTCATTTTTAACTGATGACCGCCTACATGGCTACATAAGATTTGAGAAAAGCATGAATTAACAGACACGGAGTACCATAATGGACCAACGTTAATACTGCACGTGCAGAAGGAAAGAGGGTAGGATAGAAGATCTGAACAGCCACCTCTAGTTTGTTTGTCTTCAACATATTTAATCTTTAAATCTCCATTTCAAAAAAATTCTTGCATAAAGAGGACATCGTGCATATTTGCCTCCCCGTGTTTTACGTTTTTATCTCACAAAAACCCTTGTGGATCCAAAAGCTAGTTTCAAACTCCTTACTTGGGCAAAGATAAACTAGCATAATAAAAGAAAGGATCATTCAGAAGTCAAACTTATTGTGTTGACACTGGTTAAATAAAGCAATGACACATGTTGGATCGAGCCATAACCACATCCCTTTTTTTTCTTGATAACGTAACAAATACCCACATCCTTTTTCAATGTTCGACTCTGGGACACTCTCCTCTGTATTGACTTTCATCTCTCAAGCATGAAATAATTAAAGAAAGTGAATCATAAATTTTACTCAATATTTCCCAAACTATGCATCAATACCAACTATGCCGGAGTATAGATATATGAATCAATACTAACCATGTTGGTCCATTCCAGTCCAATATTATATAAGATTTGTCAAGTTGTACTCAAACTTGTAAAATGTTCCCATTGAAAGAGGGGGATGATGAAGTTAAGGCGTAGCTAAAACTGCTCCAAAGTGAGCCTAGTCAGAATAACAATTATTTAGTGTGTTTCAATTAATGTGCACCTACTTGACTGGACACGGAAGACTTTCAAAACTACTGGCCTTGAACATGTCATAAGAATTGTGTGGCAATAAGGCTTTTGAAACTTGTGGTCTTAAACAACGCGGTTATGGAGACTGAAACAGCAGCTTTCAAACGCTTGTATGAGGAGCTAGGGAGCAAGGACGGGGATAAAAAGTTTTACAGATTAGTCAAGCCAAGAGAGAGAGAAGCCCGAGACTCGACCAAGTGAAGTGCATCAAAGACGAGGGAGGCAGACAATTGGTGGAGGAGGCACTCATTAGATGGAGGTAGCAGACATACTTTTACAAGCTCTTGAACGAAAGAGGGATAGGGACATTGTGTTGGGGTAGTTGGAGCACACCAAGAGACACCAGGTTTTTGGGTATTGCAGGTCTATAAAGGTTGACGAGCTTAAGGGTGTTATGTGTGAGAAGAACAGAGGAAGAGCAACTGGGCCAGACGAGATTCTTGTGGAGTTTTGGAAGAGTATAGGCAGGGCAGGCTAGGAGTTGCTGACTCGGTTGTCTAGTGTCATTAATAGGACAACAAAGATGCCCAAAGAATGAAGGTAGAGTACGATGATTCCGTTGTTAAAAAACAAAAGTGAGATTCAGAACTGCAACAACTATAGGGGTATCAAGTTGTTGAGACACACTATGAAAGTGGGAAAAGGTGGGGAAGATGAGAGTGAGGAAGGGTGTATATATTACTGAGAACCAGTTCAGATTCATGCTGGGGCGTTCTATCACAAATGTCATCCACCTTGTGAGGAGACCGGTGGGGCAGTATAGGGATAGGAAGAGGGGTTGACATATGGTATTCATTGACCTAGAGAAAGCTTATGTCCAAGTCCTAAGGGAGGTTTTTCGGAGATGTTTGAAGGCTAGATGTGTACTTGCGGCTTACACTAGGGCGATTGAGGATATGTACGATGGAACTAAGATTAAGGTGCATACGATGGGAGAAAACTCGGAGCACTTCCCAATCATGAAAGGGCTACACCAGGGATCGACTCTAAGCCTGTTTCTTTTTGCTTTCGTTATGGATGTACTGATGTGGCATATCCAAGGTGAGGTGCCGTGGTGTACGTTATTCGTAGATGATATAGTCTGATTGACGAAACTTGTAGTGGAGTTAGAGCTAGGCTGGTGGTTTGGAGACAAAACTCTGGAGTCTAAAGGGTTCAACCTAAGCAAGACCAAGACAATATACGTGGAGTGTAAGTTTAGTGATGTTGCGCATGAGGTCGAGGTGGAAGTGAGGCTTGATGCTTAGGTCATCCCCAAGAGAGAATTTTTCAAGTATCTAGGGTCTTTAATACAAGGTAGTAAGGAGTTCGATGATGACATCACACATTATATTGGTACGGGATGGCAAAATGGAGGCTCACCTATGAAGGCTTGTGTGATAAAAGATACTGCCAAGACTAAAGGTAAGTTACAGAGTAGTGGTTAGACCAGCTATGTTGTATGGGACGGAGTGTTGGCCAGTCAAAAACTCATATGTTCAGCAGATGAAGGTTGCGGAGATGAGGATGCTAAGGTAGATGTATGGGCATACTAGGAGAGACAAAACAAGGAATGAAGATATTCGGGACAAGGTTGGTAATGCCTTCCATGGTGGACAAGTTGGGGAAGCGAGGTTGAGATGGTTTGGGCATGTAAAGAGGAGAAGTATAGATATGCCCTACTGAGGAGGTGTGAAAGGTTGGCAACGGTGGGCTAAGTTGCGCGGACTTTTCACTTTCGATGCCGCACCCGTGTTGGATTCTCCAAAATTACACTACTTTTGGCGAATCCGACACGCACCCCTTGACATTATTGAAGAGTCCGAGCAACATAGATAGTGGGAATCATGAGAGGTAGAGGCAGACCGCAAAAATATTTGGGGGAGGTGATTAGACAGGATATAGCACATCTTGAGCTTACCGAAGACATGATCTTAGATAGAAGGTTAGTTGGTAGTTGAGCATTCTCTCGCTTTCCTGCGGAATAGGCTTAGTGGTCATACTTGGACCTTCTTTCTTACTAGTGGTATTAGCACTATCCTCGTAATTTCTTGTTCTTCAGTTTTAGTTATCACATCAATAATCATATTATTTTATTGTCATTATTGTTCTTTCCTCTTATTTTGTGAACTAGTTTTCATTTCATATTATTTCGTTGTTGCTACTACTTCATTTCTACATTTCCTTTTCCTAACTGCTTGGTATGCTTTATTTTAAGCTGAGGGTCTATCAGAAACAAGGATAACATCTACATACACTCTATCCTCCTCATACCTCACTTGTGGACCTCCCTTGAGGGATTAGATTGAGTTTGTTGTTGTGGTAATCTTAAAAATGTCATCACATTTGTGTGGCGGTAAAGTCATCACATTTGTGTGGCGGTAAAAGTTTGTCATTACGGGTAAAATTAGCTTCCAAATTAAGGGTCATTTTTTTAGATGGACTAAAAAGGAAATATGGTCATATAAGTTGGAATGGAGGGAGTACATAGTTTCATATGACATAAATTATCAACATGTATACATACTCTTTTTGCTCTTTTGATGTGAATTCAAGTCAAACTTATCATGAATAATAAGCCATGGATATAGATGAGGTTTGCCTCAAAGTTATTAAAATAAGGTTCCCTCTGGAAAGGAGCAAAACACCCAACTTCCATTGTGCTACATTAGTTAAAACTAGAGAAAAGAATCAAATTTGCCCCTACAATTAAAAAGGTTTAATATTGCCCTCCGTTATACTATAGGTCTATATATGCGCTTAATGTTATACTATCGGCCCATAACAAACAACAACAACATACTAGGTCTATATATGCCCTTAATGTACTATTGGTCAATATATACCTTTAATGATATAAAAGTGGGTCAAATTTGTGATTCCTCTGTTAGCCCCATCCATTTTAACCAAAATGGCATGCCAACTCACCAACCAACGTTCTTCTTACACCACTACCCAAAATCACCAACACCTTTGGTGCTTTGACTACATCTATGAGCAACCGTATTAGATTGACTCAATATTTGGTTTGATTTTTTGGATTTGTGTCGCAACATATACAGATTTATATATATCTTATGAATAAAACATTAAAAATTAAATTTTATTAGTTTAAGTTCAATAATTTTAACTAATCGAAATATACACTCATATTCGTCAACATATACATCTATTGGCCGCACTCTAGCATTCGTATCCACACTCGATCCACAACCCTGAATACAAAATTATGTGATGAAGTATCTGATTCTAGATGCAACTTTATCAGGTACCCACACACGTGTATGAGAGCAATACAGATTGTAACGTGATGTCCTAGTGAGGAGCAAGTATGTGCAAGATGCTCAGAGATACTAGTAAAATGAAGTGCAATTTGCTCCACAGATAAAGAGAAATGGAAAAATTTGCACTTGTTTATTAATTTTGATGAAGAAAAAAACTGCAGTTTACCCATCTCTCTCTTCAAACATTCAAAATTCTGATCATACAGATCTAAACCATTCAAATTTGCAGGAAAAGAACTGCAAGTGAAATCTACTTTTAACCCCTCAAACGTAAGAGATGTATGTTATACTATGTAAGTCAAAGACAAAAGTACAAGAAGAAAAGTGACAAAAGAAGTCTGAATTAAGAGATGTTTTATTGAAGTCCTACCAGTGACTATAAGTCCATGCCTAAATAAAGCTAATAAAAGGTAAAAAAATAAAATAAAAATGCTTCAATTAATGGAAGGAAATATTCCAACATCAGCTGGAGAACTTATTAGATTAACATTTGCTCCAAAGTCCCAGGTCAACAGCTCGTATATATCATGCCAACAATGTTCATATAGTAGGGGAAACTAATAAAAGCCAGTTATGCATTCTTGCTCATACAATATTTGAATGTTGAAGAGTCGAGAATTACCAATTCATGGTCAAGTCACTAAGTTTATCAATGATTGGGAAAGCAATTATGCCCTTCTTAACGCCAAAATAAAGAGTAAAGAACTTCAGATGAGCAATACTTTTTGCTTTATTGCTTTGCACCATCATCCAACAGGGTCCTCTAAAGCATGGAGGACAAAGAAAAGCCTATAAATGAAGCTATGGAAGGAATGTGAATGCCAAGTGAGATTTAGCACCATTACTGCATGAACGCAATAAGATGGGCAAAGTACAATTCCCACCATGGCCTTGAAAAACCTCAGGTGTACTGATTTTTTATTTTTTTTTGACAACTGGTAAGTAAATCCCAGGTGTAATGAAATTATGGATGGATTCAAGTGTCGGTGCCCAATAGCTGATAACCCAAAGTTCATGTTCACTAGTCATCAATTAACACACAATCACTATTCAGAAGTAAAATAAATTAACATATTAGCTAATACTGAGGATGCCAAGACGTTGAATTGTATATAATCTACCAAGTATCCTGTAATTTTCGAGTTGGGGTCTGGAAAGCTACTAGAATCCATTGGAACTGCTTACATGCCAACTCTTTAATAAAGGTAGGAAATGGAAGAAAGACTTTATTCTGGAGTGTGATAATTGATTGGAACATGACCCTCTCAAGGAAATCTTCACTAAATTTATTTATTTTTTTGAAACTAGTAATGGTGTCTTTTTCGGCATAATGGATATACGGGAGAACTTCCAAAAGAGAAAAGAAAGAGAAAACACAGAAAGGAAAATTTACAAGGATCCTAAAAAGGCTACAAGCTGTTTTGTTTCATCTAAACCTTTCTCTTTATACCAAAAATAAAAAGATACAATACAATTCCACTTTCTGAATCGAATTGGACCTATTTCAAAACTTCTACTATTCCTCTCTCCAGACAGTCAACTAGATGGAACGAGAGATAAGCCTCCACTATATCTTTTGACTCTTGCTTCCTCCTTTTTTGATCCAATAGCTCAACAAATTTGCAGTATGCTTAGGCATGGTCCACTTTGTATCTGTGAGACCAAGGAAAATGATCCATATCTAAGTGTAAAACTGTAGTGCAAAAATAGATGGTTATTGGTCCCTTTTGTTCTAGCCCCACATAGTTGGCATCTGGATACTATAATTAATCCCTTCTACTTCAATACTTCATGTGTCAAACAATCCCTTCGAGCAACAGACCATGTAAAACATTTTACATTAGTTGGTACTAAGTTTTTTCATATACTTCTTATAAGCATTGTTGGTTTCTATTGTATTGTTCATTATCTAATATGTCCAATTTACAGAGAAAATCCCATCCGTAATGTGTTTCCACCTCAGACAGTTGGGATCAGAGGTGGTGCCTGTGAACTTCTCTATTTCTTTTTACAGTTGGCCCCTCTATCCACCTCCTAGCCATTCAATAATCTCCTAAAGGATGGATTCCAACCCTGTGTAGTTCAGGAATCATTGACGGTAGCCTCTGGATTGTTGCATATAGTGAATAGGCCAGGAAAGGATTCCTTTAAAGGAATGAGAAATGAAATGAAGAGGTAAATAAAAAGAATGAAACATTTCTAGAGGAAAAAAAGGTATGCAGACGACACCCTTACCATCAGCAACAACTTTGACACCTTCCTCCAAAGCTTCTTTAGAAGTAAAAACCTTACACACCAGCCCCCAAGGCCTAGCTCAAGTGGCAAAAGGTGGAGGATTTGTGGCTTAGGTCGCAGGTTCAAGCCCCACACCATGCAAAGCGAAGCCCGGTATTTAAGTGGAGAAGGGTAGAGGGGCGGGTCCATTATCCACCGAGTTTAGAAGGCTGTGATTGGTCCAAAGGGCGGGTCACAGACGGATTTCTCGGTTATCAAAAAAAAAAAAAAAAAAAAAAACCTTAGACACCAAGCACAAATCTTTAGCTTCAGAACCTGTAAACCTCCGACCAGTTAAAGCCAACTCCATGGCATTTCCAGAACCAACAATACTGGGTAGCCTCTGAAGTATCCCGAGATCAGCTGTCATAGCTAAATCCACCTCTTTGATGGAGAAAAAAGCATCAGAAGAACAATACCTAATATCACAGGCAGTAATTAGATCAATCGCACCACCGATACATGCGCCATGGACAGCGGCAATCACGGGTTTACGGCAACACTCTAGGGCAGTAATAGCCTCATGCATGAACTTGATATGCCGCCGAAGCCTCTCGACGTTGCGGGCGCAATCGGCGGCGTGGGTTTCTTTGAAGACATCGGCTAGGGTTTGGAAGTCGACGCCGGAACCAGCAAGGATGATGACGGCGACATTGGGGTTTTGATCGAGTGAGGAGATGGCTTTGGGGAATTCAGTGAAGAAGTCATGTGAGAGAGCGTTGAAGCGTCTGGATCGGTTGAGGTACAAGTAATAAACCAGAGAATTTGGGGATTTTTGAATGATTTTCAGTGATTTGTATCCCTCCATTATTTGTGCAGTACAGGGAAGATGAAATTAAAACGATGAAGCTACCACTCTATCTCTATGAATGAACTAGTCACGATATTTGGCAAACTACAAATCAGCTTACTTCTCCCTCTCTAATACTGGCTAGGAGATAGGGAACTGACCATGAAGGTCAATTTGGAAATCCAAGGCCCCTTTCAAATTGGTCTGTTTCACTTGGTTATTGGCAAGACAAGCACACCTAACTCAAGAAAATCTTTTAAAAAGGCGGTTTCAACTATGCTCTTTGTGTGCTTCAACTGTGGAATCAAATATCCATTTGTTCCTTCACTGTCCAATTACTGCTCAACTGTGGCAGCTGCTCATAAGCATGGTGGGCTTTAGTTGGGTTATGCCAGTGACTATTGCTGAGTTGTTACATTCATGGAACTACAATGGGGCAATAGTGAAGCTGAAGGGGTGATGGAAAATGGTGTCAGCATGCCATATATAGTGGTCAGTCTGGAAAGAGAGGACGGCAAGAATTTTTTAAGGCAAGCAGACCTCAACACAGAAATTAAGATGAACAGTATTTTGATGTTTTACTTTTGGAGAATAGAGGAGACAAATTCCCTGATAGATCTGATAGGTTCTCTGTAAATCTTATTTTGCAAGGGTTCTTCGTTTCTCTGTAAATATGGCTGTACTACCTCACTCAGTGCTCTTATTATATATACTATCTGTTACCTTTCCCAAGAAAAATGTTTTCTGTGATTTTCACTATATCTTAATATCCTTTCAAAACTTAGCTTTTCACAGGATATCATGATGTGCATTTCAAATTCTAAGCTGATTCTTGGCACACTACTTCACCCGAACTTGCTTAATGTACAGTCTTCTATAATGATCCCTATGTTTCAATTTGTTTATCTAACTCACCTTTTTAGTCTATTTAAAAATAATCTTTTTCATTTCAACTTTCCATATAACATGTTTAAGACAATAAAATTAAAAGAATATTATGGTACCTTCAACCCATCTTTAGTTTAAAACCACAAGATTTAAAAAAATTAACTTCTTCAAAACAAATTAAAATGGAGGGAGTAACTTATTTAACCATCAACGTAGAACAAGAACATTTTTTGTCGAGGAATATAGAAGTGAAGTGGTAAATAAAAAGAATGAAACTTTACTAAGAGAAAAAAATGAATGCAGATGACACACTTACCCTCAGCAACAACTTTGACACCTTCCTCCAAAGCTTCTTTAGAAGTAAAAAGCTTAGACACCAAGCCCAAATCTTTAGCTTCGGAACCTGAAAACCTCCGACCAGTTAAAGCCAACTCCATAGCATTTCCAAACCCAACAATACTGGGAAGCCTCTGAAGTGTCCCGAGATCAGCCGTAATAGCTAAATCCACCTCTTTCACTGAGAAAAAAGCATCAGAAGAACAATACCTAATATCACAGGCAGTAATTATATCAATGGCACCACCGATACATGCGCCATGGACAGCGGCAATCACGGGTTTACGGCAACACTCTAAGGCGGTAATAGCCTCCTGAAGGAACTTGATATGTCGCCGGAGCCTCTCGACTTTACGGCCGCAATCGACGGAGTCGGATTCTTTGAAGATATCGCCTAGGGTTTGGAGGTCGATGCCGGAACAGAAGTGCTTGCCGGAGCCAGCTAGGATGATGACGGCGACATTGGGGTTTTGATCGAGTGAGGAGATGGCTTTGGGGAATTCAGTGAAGAAGTCACGTGAGAGAGCGTTGAGATGTGTGGGTCGGTTGAGATACAGGTAATAGACAAGAGAGTTTGGGGATTTTTGAATGATTTTCAGTGATTTGTATTCCTCCATTATTTGTGCAGTACAGGGAAGATGCTATTGAATTGATGAGGCTACGACTATGAATGCACTAGTTAGGATGTTTGGTGTTGACCGAGTCAACATAAACAAAATTATATTTTATTGATTTGGTACCGAGTTTAAGAAAAAAAAATTATTTTTATGGTTTTGAATTTTAAGAAAAAATTTTAATTTTTATGATTCTAAGTTAAAGTTATATTAAATGTACAAAAATATTTTTTAACATGTCAAGTGGATAATGACGGAGCTAGAAATACCACGAACGAAATACAAGAATGAACAATGTCATAGGTAAAAAACAAATATGCACTAGTGGATGCATTAAAAATTTGAAAAAAAATAAAACAACCTAACATTAATAATTAACTTTTTAATTGATAAATGTATAAAAAAAATTAAATTGAAACTACATACTCCCTCCATTCACTTTTACATGTCACTTATTCTTAAAATAGATTTTCATTTTTCCTTGTCACTTTTGGCATATCAAGGAAAGACAATAAAAAAAAATTCATGTTTTACCCTCAACATTAAATACTTATTTTTTCAAATCATTTTTCAAGACATCATTTAATAGGAGATAGTTTGGTGAAATATCTATATCAATAATTATTTTCTTAATATGTGTGTCAAGTCAAAGTGTGACAAATAAAAATGTACAGAAGGAGTAATATTTTAGCTTTAATGTTCATGCTTAGTTTAATAGGAAGTTAAAGAATTAAAAAAAAAAATCAATTCAGAATAAATTATTTATATGCTTTAAGCTTTCACCAACCTCTGCTGATAATAACAATAACAACGAGAATATGTTAGACTAAGACTGGGCACTGCACCGGAATGGGACCGCCGGACCGGAACGAACCGGTACCGGACTGGAACGGGACGGTTTGACCGGGTTGTTGACCGGTACCGGGATGAACCGAATCGGAACTACCGGGATGGAGGCTCAGTTCCGTCCCGTCCCACTATATACCGGGATAGAACCAGGACGGACCGAAATGGACCGGAACGGAACGGGATGGGATAAACGGGACGGCACATATAGCTATTTCAAAAAATATTATTATTTTGAGTTATTTTGAATTACGAAAATATGAATATTTTTTTTCAAGTTATATTAGTTTATAGTATTTAAGTTTTAAATTTATAATAATTTTACTTAAGTTTATTTTAAAGATATTTTTTAAATTTTTTTACGTATATAAGTTTGTAAGTTAAGTTTAATAAAGTTTTTTTTTTTTAAGTTTTTGAGCTTATGTAGTTATGTTATAAGTTTTAAAGATAGGAATCTTTTGAAGTTTATAAGTTATTAAGTTATACTTATAACTTGTAAGTTAAATAACTTAAAGTTTGTAATTTTAAAAAATTAAATAAACAAAAAAGAAATGCTAATAAAAGTAAATAATGACAAAAATATTATTTTTTAGTTTAATTAAAAATGATTTACCGAGACCGGACCGGTATCGGACCGGATCGGAACGAAACCGGAATGAACCGGTACCGGTATACCGGTACCAAATCATGATACCGTTCCGTTCCGTGTACCGGTTCAATGTATCCCATCCCGTCCCGAATACTACCGGATCGGAACGAACCAGAACGGTACCAGAACGAACCGGAACGGTACCGGTACAACCCGTTCCGGTGCCTAGCCTTATGTTAGACTAACTACATTAGCACATGATTGACTTCAACATATATGTTTTGTATCTCCTTTTTACTGTTATAAATTGTAAAACATGAGAAAGCAATAGGTAAATAATTTGCTCCGCGGGAGCATTTTTGTAAAAGTCACTTTAGGAAATGTTCTCAAACTACCCGTATGGGTTAAACTAATTATCTATAGTCTTTGAAATGAGTTTTAATTCAAAAAATTGGACAACGAGCCAAACTCTAAAGGTTCGTTTGATAAGAGAGATAAGAAATAATTAATTTTAAATTAATTTTACGATAAGTTTATCTCATGTTTGATCGTAATAAAATTGTAGGATAACTTATTCCGAAATTATAATTTATTTTAATCCCAAATTCAAAATGGGATAACCAATCTCAAAAAAATTAATTCCGAAATAAATTATTTCCAACCAAACAAGCTCTAATTATGTATAATGTCAATTCTCTTCTTGTTCCCTTTGCTCGTTAATTGCTTCCTTCAATGATATTCATATGGTATGTTTCGTGTACTGATAAAGTATCACAATTCTCTTCTTTTTCTCTTAGCTCATTTATTGCTTCCTTTTCTTCAATATTTTCCACATGGTATATCTCATATATATACTGACTAAGTATCATAAATCTCTTCTTTTCCCCTTAGCTCTTTAATTGCTTCATTTTCATTAATGATATTCATATGATATGTCTCATTTACTAATAAAATTTTCACAATTCTCTTCTTTTCTCCTTAGCTCATTAATTGCTTCATTTTCTTAAATGATATTCACATGGTAAGAGAGCAAATTCATTCCTTAAAAAAACACATCAGATTATTACACAAAGTATTTCTCAAAGTGTGTGGTCTTGATTTATATTTTGTCACGCCCCAAACTCAAGGGGTGCAACTGGCACCTAATGCCAAAACATAGGCCTGAGCCAACCCTGTTGAACCATTTGCTAATAACACATAGTGATTACGCTCAAACTACTCTAAAAATAAATTCAAAGAGTAAGCGATCGTTGTCATAAAAATACCCAACTAAGAGTTGGGGTCAAATCCCACAAGGAATAGTATAATGATCAGAATTCAACTAAGAAATCAAGAATGCAAACTTGTTCATTGTAGTAGGTTTGGACAAATGGGTGGATGATTCCATCAAATTTACTAAAAGTGTTTGTAGTATCAAATGTAACAATTAAACTAAAGCTTCAAAAATTCAAGTAATTAACAAGCAATATAGGGGTGCGGGGGATCGAAAATGGATGACACATAGGGGTAATTTTGTTGCTCACTAGTGCTAAACATTCATCGATAGGCAGGGCCATCTTCAATGATACTAATCTTCTTTCAATCTCAAACATCAGTTCATAGAATCTCCTCTCAGTCCCATCTATGTGCATAACTAAACAACACATTACCTTACGATATCTCTCTTTCGAGCAAGTTTAGGACAAATAGATCTGAACCATAATTCCTCTTTCAAGCAAATTATAGACATCAAACCTAAATTGCATGTATCAAACTAATTACACATTGTAGTCGATCTCTTTCGAGCATCAATCAGAGATTGAAATTAGGATTAAGTTTGCAACATTAACACATAGGTTAACCTCATGATAATTAGCCTAAATCCATGGATGATAAGCAATAAAACAAAGTAAAACACAATACACACTACATTAAATCAACACTTAACCCCATAACTGCACCCGAGTTTTAGCCACCTATCACAAATAGTAAAGAAATTATACTTATCATACTAGCAGCCATGGATGTGATAAAATTAAGCAATTATAATCAACACCTATTTTGATTTCAACTTCCCATTGTTAAATGCAAAAGTAAAATTTTAAACCCCAAAACTAAAGATGTTCTTCACAAGGTGAAATATCTCATACAAAGGCTCTCAAAAATTCACTACTCAGAACTCTAAACTCCACTCTAGAAACTCTACACTAGACACTTTTTTTCTCTCTCCTTTGGGCTATTATAGTTTCCCAAAATTCATTGCGTAACCAACTCGACGATGGTGTTGGGCTCACTAAACATGATTGGTGAATCGCCTTTTGTTCTTTAGCTCATCTTTCATTTGCTTCAGGCTTCAGGTGTTTGAACCTCAGTTGATGATCTCGTTTTAGTATGTATTTCACATTCGAAAGATCACCGATTACCACCTTCGTTCACCCTTTAAGCCTTCAGTTTTCATCCAAGTATTGTCACCTTCACTGATGGTCATCCTGTTCACCCTTCTTATTTGGTGAGTTTCTATTTCACTTCAAGTTCGCCAACCTGATTCCAATAAATTAAATTGTGAGCACTGTCACTTTGAGCGAGGTTGTGCCAATTGAGCGATCCACCATTTTGGTTAGGCGACTTTCAATATTTTTGGCCTTTCTTCCAAGTATTCATCTTTGCCTTGTCATTTAGCCTTCATAGCTGCAAATCATCAAATATCATCATAATAGGATATAATTAGGCATTGAGAACACTAATTGTTGAACAAAAAAAGCCTCAAATGAGTGTAAATTTACCACTTATAAGGAGGGGCTCCATTTTTTTTTTGTAATAATTGAGTCTCACTTCATCTTTCTTTTTCTTCCACTTGGGTTTCTTTCCCCCTTCCTTTCCACACCCCCAACTTAGGCTTTTGGCCTAAGTTGGCTATTCAAACAAACCAACGCTTAGAAAATGATTCATGGGGTGAGAAGTTAGGGACAATTTATTTCAAGAGATTCCAACAAGGTTATCAACAAACGATTTACGCTCAAACGGTGCCAAAAATGGTTGCACACCCTCAAAAGATAGTCACAAAGGGGTAAGAACATTTGGTTTACCCCTCAAAATATGTGCCCAAGATCATTTATTATATTCACTAAAGCTAGACAATTGGACTAACAAGAAAAATTCTAGGATTCAACAAGCATGTTTTCAAGTAAAACCTCACCACATAAGACACCTCAAACACAATCATTTAGCACAACCCTACAAGATTAAAATCCTATGTGCGATGTTCATCGCAATACTTACATCAAAATGCACCTAGCCAACACAAGATTCAAAATAATCATTCAAAAGTATACACACACCGATTTCTTCTTGTCTTTATGAACACGAGGCACATTTATCATCATAAGTACTACTAAATACATCACTATTCAACAGTTGGCCAAGATATACACAAAGAAGATATGAAGGTTGCACGAGATGCCCCTTTCTATCATCGAGCAACCCAGTTTAGTTTTATGTTTTGGGATAAGTAACACGAGGCGGTGGGAAATCAACCCAGTTTCAGTACAAACTTTCATCTGCAAACAAATGTCTAGTCGGAGAGAAATATCCAGGTACTAGAAGATATGCTGAGAGCATGTGCGATTGACTATGGAGGTCACTGGGATCCATTCTTACACTTGTGTGAGTTTTTTTATAATAATATTTATCACTCTAGCATTGATATGACACCGTTTGAGGCACTTGATGAGAGGGGGTACATATCGCCTAAGGGTGGTTTGAAGTCGGAGATGTAAAACCCTTGGGTATTGATTTAGTGAGGGAGGCTCGAGAGAAGGTAAGAAATATCCAAACAAGGTTGTTGACAGCCTAGAGTAGATAGAAGGAGTATGCAAACTGCAAGGTAAGAGACATGACATTTCAGGGTGGGGAACAAGTTTTGTTGATGGTGTCACCAATGAAAGGGGTGATATGGTTCGGTAAGAAGGGTAAGCTTAACCCTCGTTACATTGGTTTGTTCTAAATTCCTTACAATGTAAGGTCAATGTCTTACAAGTTAGCAATGTCACCCAACTTGTTTGCACTTCATCCAGTTTTTCACATTTCTATGCTAAAGAAGTACCATGGGGATAGAGATTATCATCAAGTGGGACTGAACAGTACTAGACAAGGAATTGTAGTATGAAGAGGAACCAATGGTGATTCTTGATCGTGATGTTCAGAAGTTGAGGACAAAAGAAATCAAATCCGTAAAGGTTTAGAGGAAGAATCTTCTGATTGAGGAAGCCACTTGGGAAACTAATAGGTACATGTGAGACAATATCCTTACTTGTTTGAGGATGCAAAATACAACTCACTTTGACTTAGCTCCGTTTTTCTTGTTTGGTCAATCGAGGAAGAGCGATGGGTAAATTAATATGTTATTGTAACGACCCCATTCAGTTGTTAGGGGTAGGCCAATTGTGAAAAAATTGGCTAAAAAACTTTTTGGGTAGTGACTTTAAAATTCTAGGCTAGGGCAACCTTAGATGGAATCTTAGTAAGGAGAGGTCCAGGGAAATCCGTGAATTTATGGGGTGATATGTATGAGCTTGGATAACGTTTCCTAGTATCTAGGACATTAAGGCCTTTCAAAATCAAATTCGGATAAGTAGAACTTCTGTTATTGGATTTGGCGTGAAAGAGATAGTTTATAACTTCAATGTACAAATGTGTGTTGTGAAATGGGGGCTTGGGGAGGATTTACGAGGTCTTGTCTCCATGCATGCCACTATAGAGGGAATAAATGCCTCAGGTTTAATTAATTCCCTCTATAGCGGGTGGGCCACTATGATGACGCCGTTATAGCGAGTTGGACCACTATAATTGGGTTAGTCAGGGTTTTCTACAAAAAAATTCCAAAACTTGTTATTTTCTGCAATTTCATTCTTGAAACTGATAAGAGCGATTTAAGGCAGTATCCTTCGGGTTTTTTACCGATCTCTTTGAAAAAGGTCCCATTTTGTATTTTGATTCTTAATCCTTAGAATCTAGGTTGTTAATCTTAGGGAATGGGTTTTAACTTTAATTAATGGTGGAAAATACCCTTGTTTGATAGAATGATCATCATAATGACCTGGTTAGGATGTGGTTACAATCTGGGTATTATTATGCCATCCTCGATTGATTATTATATTTGATATTGTTGTTTAGACCAAGAATAAACCCACATTTATAACAAAGGGAAAACTTCAGATTTTTAGAGATCTCAAGGCTTAATTGAAGGTAGGTGATGGTAGTTGTTTTTCTATTTATTCTATATGTGCTTGTTAACTATGTAGTTAGTAGTGCATGCATTCTACATGATTAGGGAAACTGGAAAGACATGATATACAATGAAAGATGTTGTTAATAATATGTTATGAATGTGTTACATGAATTTCATGGGTTGTCATGTATCATTATTGTATTGTATGTGATGATTGGGATGGGGTGCCACGCTGACATATGTTGTTGTTGAAACGGGTACCACACTAGTACAGTAATATCTAGAATGGGTACCATGCCGGTACAATGGAAACGGGTACCACATCGGTACACTCATAGTTGTATGTGTGGGGTTCCATGAGAGAACCAGACTAGCTTGTTGTGTTGTGATGATTCATGATGTTTATGCATATATATTCAAGGTGAGGATTGAGATGTCTAGTCTATGTTGTACTTGTGTTTGTAATTGTGTATTGTCTGCTTACTGATTAGTGATTGTCTGTTCATATTTCATTTACTTAAACTAGCCAATGATCCTACTAGCCAGTGTGGTTGTGTACTAATACTACACTTGTTTTTTGTTTGTTGAGTATAGGGCATGTTCCAGGGACTCTTTCGGGACCTCAACTATGAGAATTCTTTCATCTGATTCCAAGGGTAAGCCGCTTCTTCCGGGCTACTAAGGATTCCTCTTTTCATTCTTAGTCCATTATTTAGATTTGGACATTCTAGACTTACACTTTATTTATTTTAGTTTGGGTTTGCATCCCCTATCCTAGATTGTTAGATGTTTTAGTACTATGACTTTCAGGTCCTAGGGAGTTTATTCTGCTTAAATTGGCTGATTCAGTTTATGGGAACTCAATTTTTTAGTTGTTTATAAATTGCTTTCTTAGTTTTTTTATATAATTTATTTGTTCTAACATGGTTTAATGGGTTAGCCTTGGGATGGTAGTTGGTTCTTGCACCGGAGGATTAGTGTGGGTTCCACTCACGATGGGTGAGGGTCATGACACTATTGGGACAATCTTGGATCAAGAATCATGTCCTCCATAGTCGTGTAAAGTATGCTGCAATAGAATTTCACTTTATTCGCCACCATGTCAACATCTAAAGGGTTCGTGTTGTTCATGCATTATGCCGATCAAATAGCCAAAACTCTCACCAAGGCATTGCCTAAATATGAATTTGAGAATAATATGTCCAAGTTAGGCTTAGTGCCTTATCGCCTTACTTGGGGGGGGGGGGATATCAGAGCATCATAAGTGAATTCCGACATTAGTTAAGAGTTTAGTCGGTGTTAGTATTTTGGTAGTCCTTGTTTATATAGGATATTGTATTTGTTATTTCAGCAGTTATTGTTTATTTAGATTATTTTAGTTTAGTTCGTTTATGAGTGTTATTATTTTTTCAGTATATTTAATACATTTGTGCCTTCATTAATAAACAATTGTCTTCCAACTCATATTCAGTCTTTACAACATGTGATTTACTTATGTGAATGCAGTAGTCTATTGTCATAGACAAGTGGTTCAAACTCGTTTCTTCTTATAGTTGTGGTATGATGATTTACCTATGTGAATGATTGTTGTGTTTTGTTTGTGTACTCTGTTCAAATAGACAGTAGATTCTAACTAGAGATAATTGATTATTGTTAAGTGATGCCTCCCGAGGGAAAAAGGCTTGGATGTCAAAGTGTATAAGTGTACCTCCGGATACACTTAGCAGCCTTATAAATAATGTAATTGGGAAAAATTAATTTACCGAAATAGGCACGTCGGTGGATTAACCAGACTAGAATCAGGACATACGTCGCCTTCTATTCAAGTAGCTCCCGAGGGGATAATAGCCCATTTCATGAGAGTGTAGTGCTACTAAGATTATATATTCAAGATCAATTTTTGATGATCTAATGTTATGATATCCTCGAAATGCCAAATGTTACGGTTAAATTGTAGTTAGGCTCGCGTATTTACTGTTATGCAACAAAATAGAAGGGTATTACTACACATAGTAATTATAAAAAGGTCTGAAATATATCCGAACTTTAACCGAAATTGTTGTAGCAATCTCAAACTTTGGGAAGAGTCTATTACCCCTATGCACTATTTAATAGTGTATTTTGAAAATATAAAAGTGTCCATCTGGACAAGTTACTATTCATAATGATCAAGTTAGCAAATTCCAATAAATTCACAAATTTATCTTGGATCTAGTGTTTGGGTCAGTTCTTGGATCTAATGTTAGGGTTGAGGCGGGGTGGGGTCTCAAGAAGGATCCAGTGTCAGGAAGGGGTAAGATCTCGGGTTAAGGGTGAGTCTTAGGTTAGGGTTGCGTCTCGGGTTTAAGGTTGAGGTCAGGTGTCGGGTCTTAGTCATTGTTGGGTGTCAAGGTCGGCTTTCAGATCATGGTCGAGGTCGAGTCTCAAGGGTGCGTGTTGGGTCTTGGGTTAGGTTTTAGGGTTTGGGTCAGTTTTCAGGTCGGGTCTTAGGTCAAGTGTCAGGGTTGAGGTCGGGGTCTGGTTTTGGTCGGGGCTGTGTTTTGTTATTAGGTCTCGAGTCGGATATCGATCTTGGGCCAAGTGTTAGGGTCGGATTCAGGGTTAGGTCCCGAGTCGGAGTCGAGGGTCAGGTCGCAAGGTCAACTTCCAATTCAAAAGTTGGATCTTGAGTCGAATATTAGGGTCAAAAGTCGGGGTTGGGTCACACGCCCGGTCGAGGGTCGAGGTTGGGTTTAGGTTTGGGTGTCGAGATCATATTCCAGTTCAAATGTCATATATCTAACGGGGTTAGGTCCTGGGTTGGGTCTTGGGATTGTGTCCTAATTCGGGTCATGATAAGGGTCATGTTCTAGTTCAATGTCGGATCCCGTGTCGAGAGTAGGGGTCAAGTTTTGAATTAGGTGTCAGATCGTTTATTGGGGTTTATTTTTAGGCCAGAAACTATATTTCTAAAAAATATTTTATATTCTCTAGCCAACAATAAAAGATAATTTCTAAAAAAAAAAATTCATTCACCAATCGTTCACTAGAAAATATTTTTCATTTTCACCAACCAAACATGAGAAAATAAGTTAGAAACCAACTTATTTTATAAGAAAATATTTTATAGGAAAACGTTTTCTCATACTAAACACACCCTAAAAGGAATACTTTTTCCTACATAAACTTATAAAGTTATAATCATCCTATACAGTTCCTGGTTGTCTTATTTTTTCCCATGCACTACTAAAAGTGAATTTGTTTGAGTTGTGTAGCTTTCATCATGGTTGTCCCATTCATATGTATCCTCTACTACTCTAATTCTGCTGAAATTATGATTGCAAATATCATCTGGTAGCTATTGGTGCAATAGGGTACTATCCCATCTTCCCTGATTCATTAATTGCTTTACATCTTTCAAGACCAGATTTGTAGTCAATGATACATAAATGTAATAGTATATGGAACCTAATTGGATTCAATAGTCAAAACAAATACTTGAGCGACCACATTTAAGGCTCCCACCTTATCTCTTCATCCATGAAGTCCCTAGCCTGTAACATATACTTCCAAGTCTGTGAACTCCCTCCGCATTCTGCCAATCGAGGTTTATGTCTTTTACAATATTTATTTCATATAAAATTAGATCACATAGATTTTTGTGTCCTAAAATTCCACACAAAGATCTAAAGCCCAATCCTTTTTCCTTTTTGAGGTAAGCAAACCTCTGCCCAAGACACCTAGTATTTATTTCTTTCATCTTTTTGAAATTTCATATGATCTAGCAATAACTCTATGAAAATCATGTATAACACATTTTGGAGGGATGATGATTGATAGTTGATAAATAGATATGTTTTGCAACACATTGTTGATTAGAACAAACTTACCACCAAATAAAGAAAAGTTTACCCTTCCAAATGTGCAACTTGTTATGTACCTTCTCTTTCTTTTCTTTTTTTTTGCTTTTCTTGCATGCCCTATCGGAGAAACTAGATATGTCAAAGAAACTTGCCTCTAGGACAGCCAGTACACTATTCAATTACCTGAATATACCAGCTTGAGCAGTCTTGCTACAAACAAGGAAATCATTTTTCTCCTTATTAATCTTCTGGCCTGATTGACTCTCATAATCACTTGCAAAGGGAACGTATCAGCAACAACAAAAACAATAGTTTCATCAGCATAGGCAAGGTTCCTTTTGGGATCCCAAATTCCTGAAGTCACTTATCTATTAGAAATTTGTTAAAGAAGTCTAATAGAGAGAAAATACAAAACAATAAACATAGAAGAAAAAATACAACATGCATATCTTTCTTAAGATCTTAATCATAAATTTTGAGTTTTTATGCACACCTACTGTCATAATCTTTAAAAAATCCAAGAATCTTCTTATCGAGCCAAATTAAGACATGGATCAAATAGTACAATAATGAATAAGTGAAATAGTACAATAATGAAATAGTGTTTCACTACTTAAACTATAGAATGAAACGAATAGCACTGGGGAGGGATTGCATGTAACAAAAAGGAGGAATTTATATAGATTAAATGGAGGAATACCAAAAGATACTTTAAAGTTTTAAGTTAAATATTTTGAGGTTATGATTATGAAAAGTATGAGAGTTATAAATATTAAGAGTAGCCATTAAATAGATAATTAGATGTGAGTAGGGGTGTCAAAAATGAATCCAACCCACCCAGAATTTTAAGGGTTGGGCTCAAGATAATTTAAATTGAATTGGGTTCAATCTCAATCCATTCAAGCCTAACCCATTTTTAAAAAATTCTCAATTGAGCCCAATTCAATCTCCAATTTCAACTCGTTTTAAAACTCTTTACTAAGATATGTTCCTATATTAAAGGTATGAATTATTACCTATTTAACATCTTTTAGGATTTATCGATCAATTTGTTATTTTTTTTAAAAAAATCTTGAGCTGAAATTCACATTGTGATTATAAAAGTTAAATATCACTAATTTATTGGGAGTAACATAATACTGAGTTAGACTAGGGTCAGTCACTTATATAGTCCCAGAACTACGAGCCATGTAGGTTTTAAGTCCTCTCTCTGGGCATCATTTTAGTGATCACGCTAGCATGTCTCTACACCTTTGGCTGGGTATATTGGGTCCTCTCGATGGGGCATATACATTAAACTCCACATTTAGCTCATGTGGTTTTATGTCATTTATTAGTAGCTCCCACAGTTTAGTCAAATTCTATTACATTGACCATTTATCAGTATAGTTAGTATTCAGTTTCAATGAGTTATGAAGGTAAATATTTAAAGCAAATAGAGGAAAAAATAATAAATAATTAAAGAAGAGAAAAAGAATAGTGCAATTGAAACATTATGTAAGAGTTTTAAAGGTAAGGTTACTAAAAGGAAGGGACAAAAAGAAAGGAATGGCAATATATAAAGGGTCCAAAAGAATTAGACGGTTACAAAAGCATTTTAGATGATGTGAAATTCAGTTTCCATATATGGTGATTTTTTTCAGTTATAAATCAATTGTTTGTTGCAAATAGATTTCAATTTCTATTACATGGGCTGATTAAGCTAAGAATTACTGCTTGAACTTTATTGCAAAAGTTATTTGATTTCGGCTAGTACTACATGTAACACCCCGTATCCGAAAATAGACCAAATTGCAGATTTTTGGTGTTGCAGGTGGCACTCACGGCACCATCCACGGACCGTAGGAGGACCCACGGTCTATCCTGCAGGTTCGTGGTTCGTGTCAGCAAACTCCCCCAAAACTCAGCCAGAAATTCGGCCAAGTTTCGACCCACGGCCGGACCTACGGTCCGTAGGTCAGGTCACAGACCGTGGTTCGTGCCCGTGGATCGATGCCCCTAAAGCCCAACTTCAGTCCCGATTGACGGTTGACCAACACAGATCGTCATTCGATGCACGGTCCGTAGGTCTGACACTAAATGAGGGTCAGCAGTCAGTTAGATGAAAATTGTGATTGAGTCAACTTCAGATGGTCATAACTTTTAGCACAAAATGAATTATGTGTCCCATGACCTATGATATAATAGATAATCGAATCTTCTTTCCAACGCCGCCGTTTGCTAAAATTCGACCTCCGAGTGAAAAGTTATGCTCGTTTTAGTGAAGACCGACGACCCCAATCGACGGACCGTAGATTGAATGACGGCCCGTCAGTCCCGTCC
>NW_006239352.1:62342-116447 GCF_000226075.1 Solanum tuberosum
ATGTTCAGATTATTTCATTGCTTTATTGCTTTGTTCAGTTATATGTTATTTCAGCTTGACTCTATCCTGCATGCTTAGTACCTCTCAAGTACTGACGTATACGTGCGCTACATCTTCTCGTGATGTAGGTTCAGGTTCTCAGCATCCAGATCACGCTTAGATCGATTCCCGATCTTCAGTTCAGCAGCATCAGTGGTGAGTCCTCATTCTTCGAGGACTAGTGACATGTTTATCTTTATTGCTTTTAGTCTTTAGTTTCAGTTTTGCTAGACCTAGTTGGGGCATGTCCCAACATTTCTAGTCAGTTTAGAGGCTTGTTTCAGACATAAATAGATTCAGCTTAGTATTGAGTTAATATCTTCCTTGTATTAAACTCATCAGTTTTCATTTATCTTGGTTATAGTATATGGGTATTCCCCATCTTTTCATCTTATTTATGATTTAGCTTCCGCACAGTTTCTATTATTCAGATTATATTTAGTATGCTCATGATCATGCCAGCAGGGCTAGCTTGGGATCACTTGTGTTCCTAGGTCCCGTGTCCGCGTCTCGGGGGTAGCTCGGGGAGTGACACTACATTTATTATAGGAAATAGGATTTGATGTAATCCTTAATTTTGTGATTTAGAATAAATATACTATTCTAGTTTTAAGAATAATTGCTCGCAAGTCACAAATGAAATACAAAATTCAATTTAAAAATTATTAAGATTGTTTTAACATGCATATGGCCATGTGCTTATATAACATTGGTAGTTATAGTTTTGCTTAATTCATGTTCTTAGGAGTTAGGAGATAAGCATAAGAAATTAATTAGTGAAATTCAATACTATTTTTCTTTGTTAAAAAGTAAAAAAGAGAGATAATAATATTGTCACTAACTTGATGTAAATATTATATAAAACTAAACTTCTTTTTAGAAAACAAAATAATAATCACAAATGTGAATAATGAAAGAAACTGGTGTTAGATTCTAATATTTGAATTATGAGTCTAATAAGCAAATGAGAAAAAAAAAGAGGCGAAAAAAATGTTGCATTAGGGGTTTACAAAATTCAAAACAAGTCAAAGTTGAGTTATTTTATTTAACAAATAACTAAAATTATTCCTTAAGTATAATAAATACATTTAACTTCTTACCTTACTCATGCAAGTGTTGTTATCATTTATCGAAAGTCCTAATCCTTTATATGTGGATAGACATTGTACAGTTATTTCAAAAAAATCCTTTAGGAAAAATGCAGTTGTTTGGTTCTACAGATGCAGGACCTACTGTGAGGTATTCACCTTGTGTTAAAAGAATCATTGGGCACTAACACAAGCACATGATTCAGGGCACTTGGATGAGAGGTTTCCAATGATTATGTGCTTGCGTCGGTGCCCATCGATTCCTTGACTCGAAATGAACACCTCACGACAAAACCTGCATCTATAGCACCAACCTACTTGCCTCTTTTTGATGTCTTGGTAAGCCGTTAGGCTTATTGGTAGTTCCTGCATTTTTTCATAAAGGATTTTTTTGAAGAACTGCAAAATGTCAATCAAAATATAAAAGATCAGAACTTCCAGTAAAATGATAACAATGTTTCCACGAGTAAGGTAAGAAGTTAAATGTATTTATTATGGTTAAGGGGTAATTCTAGATATTTTTGTACAAAAACAACTCAACTCTTACCTCTTTTGAATTTTGTGAATCCCAAATGCAATAATTTTTCCACTTCCGCTTCTCTTTTCTCATTTGCTTATTAGAGTCACAAATTTAAAAGTTAGAATCTTTTGTCAAATTTCTAGCTTTATTCACATTCATGGTTATTATTACTTTTTTAAAAGGAAGTTGAGTTTTATATAATCTATACAACGAGCTAGTAACCATATTATCGTCTCTCCTTTTCTATTTTTAAAAGGAAGTATAGCATTGGATTTCCCTAATTTTTTATACCTACACTCTATGAGCATAAATTCTAATGGAACTATATAATAGCCTGTCACTACCTAGCCCAAAGAGTCGCGCGGGAACCTACTCTAACACCTAGATAGGAGAACCCTTATACCCAAGTTAAGACATGAAATGCGGA
The DNA here is from genome assembly GCF_000226075.1 of Solanum tuberosum. Lineage (NCBI taxonomy): Eukaryota > Viridiplantae > Streptophyta > Magnoliopsida > Solanales > Solanaceae > Solanum > Solanum tuberosum. The sequence goes on from NW_006239352.1 coordinate 64,417, forward strand.
AGTGAACAATTATAAACTAATCACCTTATTGTACATACAAAATTACTCTCAAACATAATTAAAATAAAGTACTTTTGTACAGAAAATACACTGAACCCTCCCCAAGAACTAGTGTAAACAAGTACAAGAGCTTCTACGAGAGTAGAAAATTATGAAAAAAAAATACGACACAATTCCCACCATCAGGAAAAAAGAGTAGAAGCTATCAAATATCATCTTCATTTTCACGTTAGAAACGTCACTGATCCTACAACCAGACTATGCCAAGTGGAATAGCAAGAGTAGTATCAGTATAAACAACATATAGTGATAGACATCATCGGTCTATCAGAATCCACCATATAACATCATGCAAATAATCAAAGAGACATGAAACTTGGAGCTCAAATTAGGTCTCTGATACACTCAGTCGCCACTCTTACTAGAAGTAGTATTACCTTGGATTCATACACTCTATCTCAAGTCACCCCACCGCCTTCCTCTGCCAACTCCACCATCCAGGTCATTCCACCCTCATACCAGATCTGTCATGCCCCGAGCCTACACCTTGGGCGGAACTGGCACTCGAGAACCATTGTTGGCCCTAAGCGAACCCTTGGCCTGGCTTACTTACTCAGCGGAGGACTTAAACGCAAGAAATAGTCTCAAAAGGATAACTCATGTAATGTCTTAAAGAAATATCAAACTTAGCCAAAATGGCTACTCAAGTCTTAAACGTATACAACTGAAAACGGAAAGACTAAAGAACTATAGCTACTCATCTACAAAGCCTCTAAAACAAAGAGGGATGTCGGGACAAGATCCCCGATCATCCTAACAACGGAAAAACAAGAAAGAAATGTAAAAAGGAGCCCTCCGGAAAGCAATGAGGCTCACCAATAGACTCTGAGTGCTCAACTGGATCAATGAGGCGCTGGATGCTGATCCTGCTTACCTGTATCTGCATCATAAAACGATGCAAGCCAAATGGCATCAGTACGAGTATGCGAGGGGAATACTAAAACATACTGTAAGCTTGAAAAGAATCTGAAAGGAACACTTACCTTGGCTTTACTCAACTCATGAATAACTTAACTCAATATAAAGCAACAACACATGCAATATATGGAAAGCTTTTAAAACAATTGAAAGCAACTCAGCTTGTTAAAGAAATGCGATAACAACTCAACTTACTCATATAATAAAGTAATATAATACTGTGGGAGATTCTCTAACTGACAACCACCACTATGAGTCTAAGTGGTGATACAACGTCTTGCCCACGCTACCAGAATTGTCCTATACTTTGCCATCATAAAGAACGCCTTAACTAAGTGGATCTACTAGTCTATGCTAAAAAGCACTAAGGAATCATCTAAAAAGTATGATCCTTTTCTACCCATGATGTCTACATGATTTATGAAGACTTGAGTTATTATGAACTCGCGTCCCCATATCAGTGCTCAATACTACTCCCAAATATACTCAGCTCATATGTTTTAAAATAAAACTCTTTCTTTGGTTTGAGATAATTACTCAAAACTTTGCTCAAAAGCTCTTCTGGAAATCGGTGTTTCCCTTCTTGTTCAAATGTGAAAACATTTTTAACTCTTGGGAATACTTAGTTCCCGTATAATCTTTGAAGAATTGAACTTTACTCTTACTCTTTACTCAACTCAAAGCTTAAGTCTTAAAACAAAGTTAAAACGTTTGTGAAAGACTTTTGGAAAACTTTATGAATTTCTCTGAACTTGACTCTTAACTTTCCTTGAATTGAATTATGGATTCAAGGATTGTGATTTGTGATAGGAAAGATCTCATGATGTTTAGGAGTGCTTTTAGATAGTTAAACATGAGAAAATTAAAGATCAAGAAATCACTGTCTGGAAGCAAGTCCGCGACGCGGAGATGCATTTAAATATTTGGTCGCGAAATAAATTTTGAGGTAGAACGGTCCATGACTAATCCGCGACACAAAGGAGATTTCCCCAAATCTGAGGAACGGCACGGACCTGGTGCCCAGATTCCCCCAACTTTTCCTTCTTCGTTTTTCCAACCCCAAATAGCCTAAACTCAACTATTTTTCTCAAATTCTCTTTAGATTCAGATACCTAGTAAATGTACCCAAGAACCTAACTCAAAACAACTCCAAAACTCGACGCGATAGTCTTAAGAACTCCTCAATTCAATCCAATTTAAGAACGAAAATAAACTCAAGAACACATATCAAGAATATCAAACTTTCAACCCTTTTTAGGATGAATTTCGCTGAACTAAACATGATTGGCGTGTGGGTGAACGAACCCAACGCTATGAAAGTCTCACATACCTCGTAGGGATTAACCTTTGGTGTAATCCACACGCAATTCTCCAAGAAATCGATGAATCCTTGCTTCTTCTCTTCTTCTTTTCTCTTCTCTCAAAACCCTAACTCTTTTGCAAAAGTGTAAACTGAGCAAGTTCAGTTTAGACCCCAATTAATTACCAAAAACGAAATGAAGTCATTGGGTATGGAAAAGACCAAAATACCCTTCCAAAATCCGGATTGGACTTTCCTTATCCAAACAACCCAACTTACAATAGGCATATCTCAGTCATACGAACTCGGAATTGCGCAAACTCGGCGGCATTGGAAAGATAATTCCAACATATTTCCTACGGTATCTGGAAGCACACCTAACTCATCCTGATCTAGAAGTTGTGGTTGTTTGAAGTTGACCGAAAATCCAAACTTTAGCCTAACTTAACAAATTTCCAATTTTTTCATTCTTTCCTAAAATGACTAATTTTCAATTCTAACTCTTTCTAGTTGTTTCAATTAGCGAGATGTTACATGATCATTACCTAACCCATTTATCACATAGAGAATACCCGAATACAAGACTGCTACAAACTCTTTCAACCAGCCTACTACACTCCCTCAAGGTCTGCATGTCAAGACCATGACCCTCGACTAATTTAGTAAACTACTTGCAAGACTCTTACTAAACCACCTTAGCTAAAATCCCCACAATACAGTGTAAGGTAGTGAATAAGGCCAATTCCTAGTCAACATCCTAACTTAACAACGCTTCAATTATACGAAATAGGAACATGTAACCACAACTTTACAACAACTCATACATGATTCATCACACTTTTCAAGTAACCCTGACCACCAAGGATTCTTACGTCATCATCCACAGTCTTTAACATGTAATCTTGATCTACACAAGAACCATTCCAACATTTAAACACATATCTCAGCCACTCATGGACCAACATGTTACAATACATCATGAAGAAGTAAACATAGTTCACTCATGGAACCCACACACAAATAGTTAATGTACTAGGCATTGTGCCTAATCCAACCATATAAATATCCCTATACTAAGCGTGGTGCTCGAGACAACCATTAGTATGTACCATGTGTGGTATCCGAGCTAACAATGGGATTCCAATACCAGATTTGGTACCCGATCCAACCATATGAATATCCCCGTAGTAGGAATGGTACACAAGCCAACTATTAGTATGTACCAAGCATGGTACAAAAGTCGACTAGGGGTTATTCTGTACCATGTGTGGTACCCGAGCCAACCATCAATCACACATAGAAATCACAATCACAATAAATGATAATCACCCTTGTACATACAAGTAAGCACATTCATTGCGTACCATTGACAATAGTTAACGATTATGTTTACATTTCTTCCATTTCCCTAGCTATACATTATGCATGCCGTACTAACGAAACAGTTAACAAAAATATATAACATAAACAAGAAACAAACAATCACCACCTACCCGAACATGTTCCTTCCCGAAAGTTCCCTGCTCAATATCTGATTACCCACAATCACCTTCCCCTGATAACAACCAACAACTGTCATAAGGTCAACATTAACTAATCAAGTCTATTATCAGCCTACACCACAACTAACCACACATTCAACCATCCAGACTCCGAGCCCGAAGGCCAATATATGCAATCTTCGGACAACTTACAAGAAATTATGTGAATAAAGATAGGTCTCAGTACTCAGTTAAAAAGCCTAGCCTACCAGGTTGTCAAGTTGCTTCTGCAGAAATCTGATGATAAACTTTTGACTCCTTTTGTGAAACTTTTGCTTGTTCTTGGTCTAAACTAATAACACAAGTAAAAAATAAATCACAATCGAGGTCAACCTTCCCAGATTATAATGTAATCCCAATCCTAGGACAACCTCATGATTTTTCCACCCAATCTAGGATTTTCCAACAATTAATTAACCCTAAACTACCAATTCCATGGTTACATTAGTGATCATAGTAAATAAATCAAGATGATAAACCCATTTTTCCCACCTTAGGATGAACCCACACCTTTTCCTAAGGCCACAATTACTGCCTTTAAGGCCTAGAAATCAAAGTACCGAATTGGGGAACAAATTACTTACCTTTACAAAGGTTCTTGATGAAAAATGTCTAAAAAATCCCCTATGTCGCCCTTGATTTTGCTCAAGACGTTCTTGGAAAATAATGGGCAGTTTTAGGGGTTTTCTGCATTTTTACTGCAATTAACCATGTTGTAGAGGCCCAATAGGGGCCCAAATCCCGCTATTGCATCCCGAATCAGCCCCATAGCAAGTTTGTTTTTACCGTTATAGTAGCATGTCACCCGCTAAAGCGACTTGCATGAGACTGAACCTCTAAAATCTTCTCAAATTAGTCTATTTTGCGACAAACCTTCAAATCGTTACGTAGTTACACTGACCCCTTTGCACGAAGTTCAATAAGAGTTCTACTCACCCGAATTCTCTTTTTTGAAAAGTCCTATGGACTCCTTTACTTCTTAGCTAATAGTTAAACCAGCCAAACCGTAGACATTTTATCCAATCCTTTCCCGGATTTCCCTAGACCTCACCTTGTTCAGATTTTGTTTGAGACTAGCTTAGCACAAAATTTTCAACTCACTACCCCAAAAGTTTTCTCACTCAAATTCTTTCACATTTGGTTTACCCATAACAACCGGAAGGGTCGTTACACAACCAATGCTAGATATGCACATGACTAAACACTTGCAAAATCAACGTTAAAAAGTTATCATTTGAATTTTGTACTTCATTTGTGACTTGTGAGTAGTTATTTTTATGAATGTAATAATTAAAAAAATTGTTATTCACTTAAAAATTTGACATTTAATTCAGGGCTATTTTTGATAATTTTCCCTAGATTTTATAAGATGATTTGATGACTAGGATTCAATAGATCGTATTGCTTATTAGTGAAGACTGTCATTTTCTTTTGGCTTTGTGAATTCTTCTTATTATGTTGACAGTTAGATTTTTGTAGTATGATTGTAGATTGAAAATTTGTATATTTGGTACATAATGTTCCGGAAAGTTATATTTGGTTCCTAAACCATTTCAATTCCATTCATAATGTTCTGAATTGATAAATCCAAATCTTTTAATTATTATATATTTTTTCATTTTTCATTTTTCGGGGCCACCTTATCTTGGTCTAAAGCTTTAATGTTTAATGATATTTATGAATTTTAAATATTACTCTCTCCGTCAATTTTATATGATGTAGTTTGACTTGACATGGAATTTAAGAAAGAAAAAAAGACTTTTGAAACTTGTGATCTAAAATGAGTGATATATGTTTGTGTGGCTATGAATCATTTCATTAAAGGTAAAAAGGACAATTTAAAGTTAAATGAGTGATAGATGTTTATATGTCTATCAATTATTTTATTAAAGGTAAAATTGACAATTTAAAGTTAAATTATTACTAAATATAGAAATGTGTCATTTTTTTTGGAACTAACTAAAAAAGTCATATAAATTGGGATAGAGGGAATATAAATTATATAATTTTGTTATTTTTTCATGATTGCACAAGGTGCGGTGAAATTCACTAATCATCATATTATTTTATATTATCATATATTACTAAAAGTGGGAATGAGTTTTTGGTTAAAATCATCCCTCAACTATGACTCAAATCTAATGTACATCCTTATATTATCTAAGTGAGCTAAAAACATCCTTGTACTATCTAAAAAATAAAAAGAATCATCTTTCAGCCTATTTTTGTTAAGAAACTCACGCCACCAATAAAAAAAATGTGCCAAGTCGAATATGAATATATAAACAGATGGTTAAGCTAGTGAAGTTGGGTAATTTTTTTAATTTTTATAAATTGAGGATTTAAATCATATTCGGACAAATATATTCAAATTTAATTTATTTTTTTTGTAAAAATGTCACGACCTAGACCGTTGTGATTGACACCCACACTAACCCTCCGGTGGGAGAACCGATACTACAACCCAACTAAGCAACTTAACCAAGAACTATGCATTTAAAGATACGGAAGCAAGTTTAAATGACCTAAGAAATACGGAGTTCCCATAAACTCCAAAGGTTTAAATAACTAACTAACCAAACAAATGCGGAAGTCTTAACCCTTAGAACCTGAAAGTCATTGTACCAAAACTCTACTAACGACAAGTCTAAGAACAAGGGGTACAACCTCGAAACTAAATAAACACCTTAAACAAATAGTCTGAGTCCGAAAAGAGTGGAGTTAAACAAGAGAGATCCATGACAGCCTGAAAGAACTGGCTCACCCTTGAATTCGGTCACGCTCAATAGCCACCTAGCTGAGGTCTATCCATAGCCGCCTGAAGATGCCCTGTTCTCAACAAAGAACAAGCAAGTGCAATATCAACACGTAACCACAATGTACTGATAGGATCACACAACTATCCCAATAAGTGAAACACATGCAAGTAACCACAACATTATAAAACAGGCATATACCGAACATATACAATATTAGTAATCTTTCCAGGATCAATGTACAATTCAACATTCTCAACAATACACATATGTATAACAAGTCATTGGTCCTCTCATGGAACCCAAACCCAAACAGTTAGTGTACCGGATCGTGGCACCCGTTCCAAGTTAGTGTGTCGGATCGTGACACCCGTTCTAATATTTATGTCAATACATGACATTAGATCCCAGTTAGTGTGTCAGAATGTGACACCCGCTCCATTCAACATACCACAATCACAATCACAATGTACATTCTCACAATCATACAATTAAGAGGTGATTCATGGTATATAGTTATTCGTTCATACTCATTTACGATTAGTGTGATCAATAAAGCAACATTCACATACATGCAATATAATGAAGCAAGTTTAAACATATATCACACAACATGAAATCACAAACATCACCTACCTCGAACAAATCTTGAATTCCCTAAGAAACTTGATTCTTCCCTTTCCGAATTCTTTCCGCTTGTTCTTGGTCTACAAACAATCAATATAACATAGGAATCAATACGATGTCTAATTACCCGGATTAAAGTTAATACTATCAACCCTAGATCAAACCCATGATCTTAATATCCAAATTAGGGTTTTTTCCACCATAAATTCCAGATCAAAACCCTCCCCCATCGATAATTACCCATTAGTTACGTTCTACAGACCGAAACTTGGATTCGGGGAGTGAAAACCTTACCTTTAGCCTCATGAATGGTGGAAAACTATCAAGAAAACACATGGGGTAGTTCCTTAGCTCTCAAAGTCAAAAGGTGCAGAATAATGACGTTTTGGAGTTTATTTCCGATTTAAGTCGCGTCTGTCCCGCCATAGCGGTCCTCACCCCACTACAACGGCCTCGCCCTGGCGGCACAAATCCCGCCATAGCGGCTTGCATGGAAACAGAGAGCTAATTTAAGAGTTTCAAAGCCCCATTTCACAACACACCTTCATCCCACGACACTCAGAAAATACCCGTTCATGCTAAGATCAATTTCGGGAGTTCTGCTCGCCCGAATTCAATTTCGTAAAGTCGTACGGGTTCCTTAACCCCTTAGCTATCTACTCTTATGATCAAATTCATAATTATATCTCCCATCTCTCACCAGATTTCCCTAGACCTCAGTGACTCCGATTTCGTCCAAAACTAGATTAGGTTGGGAAATTTCAAGATACTACCAAAAAGTTTTTCGGTCCAAATTTTTTCCCCGTTGCCTTTTTCCTAATGACGGAATCAGGTAGTTACAAAAAAGTATGGCCAAATATAACCCAAACTACAAAATATTCAAATAAAGTAATTTTTTTATTTTCAAAGTAAACGGCTACGTAATTTCACTAAATTTCCAACATTTCTGTACATTGTTTAAAATGTGAATTGCATTTTAAAATGAATTTCTTGCATAATCTTTCTAATCATCGGAACCTACTGTATAAATATTTCAAGACTTGTGTATTGTTGCAAGTCAATTTACTTGATGATGCAAAAAATTATAAATTAACAACACACAAAATTTAAATTCTTGAGAATGAAAGACTCATTTTCTATCCATATGTTTATTCTTTTTAGGTAACTTTAATCTTCTTGTTGTGGCTAAAACTTGATGAACAAATTAAAAAATATTTTGTTTATTGCCTCAATCAGTTTCTTAACAAAAATCGACTGAAGGACGGTTCTTGTTATTTTTTGAATAGTATAAGGATGTTTTTTGCTCGCTTAAATAATATAAGGATGTACATTAGATTTGAGTCATACTTGAGGGATGATTTTAGCCAAAAACTCAAGTGCGAAGCTCCAAAGATGAAAAGTTAGATTACCATTTTACCCCTAGGTTAAATTGAACATCTAATTAATTAAATATTAAAAGATAATATTTTAATTATTATAAATTGTTAGTTATTTATTATAAAGACTATGAAAGAATCATTATATTTATTTTAATAGTATTTGACCTTTCAATTTTCCATGTGACTTTTCACGTTTCCGTAATTTTTCGGAAGCTCCAAAGATGAAAAGTTAGATTACCATTTACCCCTAGGTTAAATTGAACATCTAATTAATTAAATATTAAATAACAATATTTTAATTATTATTTGAATTGTTAGTTATTTATTATAAAGACAATGAAAGAATTATTATATTTATTTTACTCCTACGCTAAATTAAACATTCTAATTAATTAAATATTAAATAACAATATTTTAATTATTATTTGAATTGTTAGTTATTTATTATAAAGATAATGAAATAATCATTATATTTATTTTAATAGTATTTGACCTTTGAATTTTCCATGTGACTTTTCATGTTTCCGTAATTTTTCGAAAGCTCCAAAAATGAAAAGTTAGATTCATTTTACCCCTAGGCTAAATTAAATATTCTAATTAACTTTATTATATAATAATATTTTAATTATTATTTGAATTGTTAGTTATTTATTAGTAAGACAATGAAAGAATTATTATATTTATTTTACCCCTAGGCTAAATTAAACATTCTAATTAATTAAATATTAAATAATATTATTTAAATTATTCTTTGAATTTTTAGTTATTTATTATAAAGATAATGAAAGAATCATTATAATTATTTTAATAGTATTTGACCTTTCAATTTTCCATGTGACTTTTCATGTTTCCGTAATTTTTGTTCTATAAATTCAACTTTTCCAAGAAAGACTTTTATTTACTACTCCGACATTTCTTGTGTGTAGGAGCTCTAAACAGGTGAAATAATGTCACAATTTGTGGTGAAAGTTGTGAGATCCCCTTATACAGTCATGATAATAGACAAGAATTCAACTATTGAAGCATCGAAGCTTGGTGTGTTGGTTTTATATTTATTTGTAGTAATTAGAATTATAATAATACTTTTCTATCCCTCTTCATATAGTTGAATTGTTGTTTTGTTAGCAACTTGATTTAATTGCAGATTTTTATTTTGTATGCTCAAATATTCAGTTTTCGTTATAGAGACAAAAGCAAAAAAAAAGAAGAAGCCTAATTGTCTTGCTCATGTGCATCTTTTTTTTTTTGTTCTTTGTACTTATAATTTTACATATACATTAACTTTCATCTTTAAGAATGAATGTGATAAAATGTTTACTCTTTTTTATTATTGGAAAAAAGAAGAAGAAGGTGAAACATATAACATTAGATTAATGATGGATAAGTTATGTATGAAGAGAAAATTAAATTCTATATAAAAATAGTAGTTATGTTCATAAATATCCTGATTTTTAAAATATAAATAATAAGAACTTTTACACCTTAGTTTTAAATATTTATAATTAACTAATTAGTTTAAAGTGCTTGTGGATAAAAAATTAATATAATATTTTGAACACATTCATTATAATTATTAGGAGATTCAAAAGACAAAGTAAAAAAGTTGAAAGGTTTTTGTTTTCCTTTCACTCAAAGTTAATCTTACACCATTTTTGGTACAAAAAAATAAATAATCTCCTCTCAAGCTTTTAATTGAAGAAACATTAATATTGCACTATGATTTGCAGATGATTACTCTCATGCAATCTTTTGATCTTCTAACATTATTCTACCAACAAAAAGAAACTTTTAACACTATCGAGAAATTTAATTTAGATAGTTGTTATCTTTTCCTTTTTTGCTTTACAAGCTTATTTTTTGACTTATAAATAGAGTTTATTTTATTAACTTCTTATATTATTATCTCAGTACATTCACTTGGAGGTCATGAAATTGGTGTGTCACAATTAGTAGTAAGACAAAGTAAGAAACTTCATTAGACATATTTTATAAAAAAGAACTCAAATCATATTTTTTAATAGTATTTATTTTTTAAAGAAATAATATACTCATTAATACGGGTTACACGGGCAAAGCGCGTTCCCTGAAACTAGTATTATTAAAAATGGGAAGCTTCAAATTGCAAAGATGGATTACTATTTTACCCTTATACTAAATAAGAAAGTTACAAAACATCTAATTAACTCAATATTAAATAGTAATCATATCATATCATTATAATATTATATTTTCACGACCCGAAAAGTTAACTTATGGTGACACCTACAATAACCCACCAGTAGGTAAGACAACTCATATCCAAGAACGACAAGTAATATGCATATTAAGTAGAAACAACAAACCATAAGGAATAAAGAGAAGTTCAAAAGATATACATCAGAAAAAGATAACAACAACAATATATACAAACCATAAAATAGATCTAGTTCCATGACTTGGTAGGGCCAAGTACAAAGCTACAAAAAGAGAGTACAAGTCCCAAAAGTATAACAAAAGTATAGACTTGTATCGTATGCAATAGTACCCAGAAACTACATCTAGAGGGAGATAAGTTGAGCTTGAATGTCACCAACTCACCCTCAACATCAAAGATCTCCGCAGCTGGACCGAATCAACTCTGGTTGCTGGCACTAGGATCTGCATCACGAGACAGATGTAGAGTGTAGTATGAGTACCAAAAAAAGGGCACCCAGTAGGCATCATAGACCGACTGAGCTCGGAAAGTAAAGACAATATGAAAATTGAGAAACAAAAGAAACTATAAGTCACAAGATGAACCGATAACAAAAAACTTCACTGTATGGCACACGAGACTAGGAAAGGACAAACGGTAAAGTAACCAGCTAACTATTACCTAACTGGACCCTATATGTCTAGAAGGTACACTCATGTGCAATTGAAAGTAAATTACCCAAATAGACCCCTATAAGCCTGAAGAGTGCACATAAGAGCTAAGAAATCTGCTAGCTGAGTTAAGAAATATTTCAGAACATAAACGAATCACCAAGTGAGGAATTGAACCGGACTCACAGAAGTGACGCTCAGACTTTAACAATGTCTAGTAGGGATACACATGGCCCTCAAATCCTGGATGATAGGAATGCACACAGACCTTGAATTGAAGGTAGTAATCATCAACATAAATCTCAAACCGTGGATAAAGAACTCCAAATGTTTCAAAATATCTCGCTTGTCCTCATACAGAACCACAACATAGAGCAAAACCATCTTGGAAGCCACCAAGGATGAACTCCAGCTCCCAACCTAAGACTCAATTTAACAGACTTCATGGCTCGAAATCGCCAATGAACACACCCGGGTCAAATCATAAGGGAAAATATGGATGTACAGTCATACGAGTTGAGTTCTCACCTAGCTAAGGATCATACTGTGAAACTCAAGCCTGCTATATCAGTCTACATGGAGCTAAGTTGTCCAAAGCAATGTCAGAGAATCTCTAAGACCTATCAACTCCAAAATGCAAGTCTAAGATAATCACTAGCCTACGCCTAGACTAAGTCCCAGAAAAAATCTAGAAATAACAATATAATGACAACATGGAAACCACAGGGAAATGTATAGTCAACTCAACCAAAATAGGCATGCTTGATTCCTTAGGAAACCTGAAAATAAGGCTAACAAATGAATCTCTACTATTAAAAATGATACGATCTACAACCCAACCCAAACCTAGATAATCATTATGAATTTAGTGTTACAAGCTCAATATAAAGACCCATAAGTTGTAGCCTAACTTTAAGTTGGTCGTGCACTCCAAAATCACAATTATGGAGTTTTCCCCTTCTCAATGGCCTCCGGTCACTAACACACTATCAAATAAATGATCACAAAAATCAATACGAATGTTTTGATACCAAAATCGAAATAATTGAAGATAGACCCAAAAATGAGTCAAAAACTCAATTATGGGAGCCGCAATGGGAATTCCAAAATTAACTCTGACAATTGGTTGTTATTTTTTCAAGGAACTTGTTCCTTGAAAACGGGTACTATACAAGCCTTAAAATATCACCACATAACACATGCATCAAAATTAACATGAAATCCACCATTAATGTCTACCAAGGGAGGTTCAGGATGATGATTTACCTTCTAGACGAGTCCCCCCACACTCTCCCGATGATCTGAAATGTTGCCTCAACAAATTTCTAGCAATTAGCAACTTAAATATCTCAATTTGGAACTCCCTAGATCGAGAATCAAGTTCTCCATAAGTGAAACTAAGCTGAAAATGAGACACATCTTCATTAAAACACTAATCAAATAACCATCGCAAACTCAGGACCTTGTCCTTAATCGCAAGAGGTCCAACCCCCAAAGCTTCACGAATGTGACGCCGAGCCCTTAATGCGAAGGGTCAACCTCTTGACCTTCACAAATGCTGCTTAAGGTCCACAAACACGATGACCAATCCTATTAGTCTCCACAAAAGAGACACTTGTCTCGTGAATGCGGAGGCTTTCAGACTGATTTTGAGAAACCTTATGGCTTATGGCTAACATAGAGTTTGGGTGTAGGACACACTTTTTATAGAGACGACCTTTATTGGAAGTTTTTTCAGTTCTGTTGAGTACAAAATGTCATTTCTTATTGAGTAGAATTTTAGGTTTGCGTTGATGGGATCTAAATCTAATTTAGAAAGTTCGATGGAGATTTGGGATTTTAGTCCCAAATGTTGATGAACCATTTGTTGGTGTAGTTGCTCCTGTGGAGTCTAGCTCGCACTTAAGACCTCGCTTATGTGGAGCCAAAGGCCTCTCCAGGGGGTTGGCTGCATAAGAAAGTCTTTTCTTATGAGGAGAGGCCATCACACCTATGGGATTGTGCCTTATGAGATGATTTGTCGGTGACCCTCACACCGGTGGCCAATTTTTTGCTTCGACGGCATCACGCATGTGTCATTGGGGTCATCAAAGAGGCACATATAGTGATTAAATGATAGTTCTTCCTTCATTATTTAATTTATCATTTATTAGAACTGAGATCTCCTCTTGAGTAATTTTTTTGCTTTAGGTTGAGAATATCTTGGGGACGTCATCTCAGTCGTCATTCTCGCTTCTAAATTGTAAGTCCTCATTAATTCTCTTAATATTTCTCGAATTGGTTCTTGTAAGCTAACTTATGTTAGCTTATTTTGTGGCATTTAAGGGTCAAACTGTAGCCATTTTAGGGGAATAAGTTTCTTGAGGTAGTTGGGTCCTATTAGGTGAGTCAATTTTGTGATTCCTTGCACATGTCCTCACCGTTTTGACCCAATTTTGAACCCAAGTGTAATTATTACAATATGTGTATTGTCATACTCATTGTGAAACGTAGTTAGTATCATGGAATTCAAAGGACATGAAGAAGAGTTGACCAGCTTGTGGTCGGTTCAAGATTTATAGTTCGGCTTCTCGGTAGGCTATGGTTTACTTTCTTTTAGATTATACTCCATGATATATTAATTATTATGAATTGCATGTGGGTTAGGGATGTATATGGAGGTTTAGTTTTACTTCATTATTCTTATTTTCTTGGTTTCCAAAGGAGCCTCAGGCTAGGTTAGTCTTACAAGATCCTTAGCTTAGACTAGTATCCCCTACTTACAACTTAGTTTAGTGTTGTCCTCTTCAGAGATGATGTTCAACAACTTAGAATATTTAGTGAACTGAGTGCCTTAGAGAGAGCGTTTAGTGATTCCTTAGCTATTATTGTTGCTATGTGTAGTAATTACAATAGATTGGAACCCTCTACTAGTGCGTTGACGGAGGGCTTGGTTTGGTGTTGTAAGGATTCACCTCAAATACACCCTTAGACTTGGTAGTAATCTCTATCACATGTTAGGTTATGGAACCTTAGTTTATTGGTTGTTCTTAGTGTTCACTTGAGTAGTACCTTTGGGTAGAGGTTGAGACCCTTGGGTTACTTGTCCAATTGCTTGATTTTTCACAGTTTCCTTTGTTTCCTGAGTTTTGGTGATTATTATTAGATATTATTATTGAGTATGTTGGAATGTTATTTCACTCGAGGCCCTGGTGTAGAACCAACTGGATTCCAAGTTATTTTCCCATGCTCTAGAATCACAGTGTTCCATTTACGTACATTTTATTGTTTAGATGTTTATTGTTTCTACACAGGTGATGGCATGTTTTGCATGGATACTCATTTTCATATGTTTTCTGGTACGATCCGAGTAAATCATTGATTTTAAGTTCCATTTTAGAAGGCATGGTTTTTCACTTTTCCCCTTAAAACTAGTTTTGATGGGAGTCATAACACTTTTACTACTTTAATAAATTGAGTTTTAAGTTAAAGAGGCAACAAGGATGCGCTCACTACTTACTTCATTGGTCGATTAGATTATAGACTCTTTCTTACATTTTTACTTAATGGTCGAGGAGATTGTCGTCCCTTTCCTACCATCTATTTGATCGATTGAGCAGATTTCCGACCCTTTCTATATTGATGTGGTTTTCATATGTATCGCCAATACTTTGATAGAGTATATCTGGTACTCTGATAGATAGTCTCCGAAAGTCTTGCATCGGAACAAAGTAGTATATAAGGACTTCCTGAATCCCCTACCAGTCCTTCCGTCTATGTGACACATTGAACAAGAGAAGTAGTGTCTGCATGGGTCCTAACTAGCATGCCAGGGGCAGGAGGTTTGTATATATACTGTTACGTGGATCTTGGTATTGATGGCACTACCTGTTTTCTTTGCATACTTTCATTCATATGCTAGCTTGTTACCAGTACAATAAATTGTTGTTTACACCTGCTGGTCTTATGGGGGCGGTTGGGTTATGTTTGTTGTTGTGTACCTCCTAGTCTTCTGGGGTTTGGTTAGGTTATTGTTTGATTGTAATTTTTTATTTTGTGTTAGTCGATAGTTTTAAAATAATATTGGCCTAGATTTTTTCCCTTCAATTTCCTCTATATTAGTACTTCCAAATATCATTGATAAACACAATCACAAATATGTCAAGATATTAGTTGAAGACCCTAGTCATCAAATCCATGAAGGCCGTCGGGGAATTAGTCAAACCAAAAGATATCACAAAAAACTTATAATGTCCATTTCGAGTTCAAAAAGCCAACTTTGGAATGTCATTGTCCTTCACCCTAAATTTGTTATAACCCGACCGAAGGTTAATCTTAGAGAAGTAACTCTCTCCTTGGAGTTGATAAAAAAAGTCACATGTCCTTGGAATAGGATACTTATTCTATAGTATGACCTTATTCAATTGTCGTTAGTCAGGGCACATTCAGAGAGAACCATCCTTTTCCAAACAAACAATACTGGAGAACCCCATGGTGAGATACTCGGTCTAATGAAACTCTTATCTAAAAAATCCTTCAATTGATCCTTTAACTCCTTAAGTTTTGCTGGGGTAATATGATAAAGATGAATAAAAATAGGCTGCCTATATGGTAGAAGGTCAATACCGAAGTCTATTTCCCTTTCAGGAGGAATACGAGGAAGATCATCAGCATTAACTAACAAAAACTCATTTACAATCAAAACTGACTCAAGAGTAGGGGTTTCAGAGTTTGTATCCCTAACCCTAACAAGCTGATAAATGCAATCCTTAGAAATCATTTTCATAGATTTTAGGCAAGATATAAACTAACCCTTAAGACCATGATTTCCCCTTCCCATGACATGACATGATAGGTTCGTTGGGAAAATGTGACCAATCGGGTCCTACAATCTATGGAAGCGTAACATGCATGAAGCTTATCCATCCCAAGAATAATATCAAAATCTAACATATCAAGCTCTCAATATCAACATGAGTGACTCTATGAGAAACAAAAACATGACAATTTCTATAAACTGTTTTAGTGAATAACAGAATCACCAATGGGAGTAGAGACATAAAAAGGATTAGAAATTATTTTGGGACCAACATCAAATCTCATAGGCACATAAGGAGTAACAAATAATAACGTAGTACCAAAATCAAGCAAAGCATACATACCAAAATGAAAGACTTTCAACATACCAGTCACCACATCTAGAGATCTTTCATGATCCTGTCGGGTCTGAAGAACATAAAATATATTCTAATGAGGAGCACCCAAACCCGAACCACTATCTAGGCTGAGCTCGTACCATCCTTACCATTTCTACCTTGTAATGGACAATGCTTCACTTTGTGACCACTCTTTCCATAACCAAAGAAACCATCCGTACCGGCTAAAGATTTTCCCGAGTGAGTCTTACCACACCTTTGTAAAATGGGAACAAAATATCAATTACCACCACCCCCTTGAATCTTAGGGTTAGACACCCTATATTTATTGAACTTAAAGGTTGGAGCATTGGAAGAACCTTGACCTGAAAACTTTTGCTAGAATTGAGGACGCCCATGTCCACCAGACCTTGAATGAGGAAAGTCACCATCACTAGTCCTTTCCCTCTTGGAATCTCTTGTCCTTTCCTTGATTATTTCCTCTTCAATTTTTTGGGAATGTGTCATCAAACGGGATATATTCATCTCCTTAATCAACAAGGCGGTTCAACATTCTTTAACAACCAAATCAGAAACACCTGACACAAACTTATTCATTCTTGTCTAGAGTCGACAACCATTGTTGGAGTATACTTAGACAATTGAGTGAATTTCAATGAATACTCCTTCACACTCATATTTCTTTGACAAAGATTAATGAATTCAAGCACCTTTGCTTCTCTCATCTCAAGAGGAAAAAATCAATCAAGAAAAGCCCCTTTAAATTTGCCTCAATCAAAAGTACCCGTATCAACCGCCCTTTCTTCCTTTCATCGGTTAAACCAAACTTGTGCAACACCTTTGAATTGGTAAGCAGCAAATTTTGCCTTTCTACCCTTGACACTCCCATAATTCCCACTATCTTATAGGCCTCATCAATGAATTTTTTTAGGATCCTTATCAACCTTGGAACCATGGAACTCTGGAGGATTCATCCTACTGAAGTCCCTTATCCTTGTTGCCATCGTACCCATATTTGGGTTCACGGGAGCAATGACTTCTATATTCGCTTGGGTCATCATATTTTGAGCCAACACTTGAAAAACAGTTTGAAATTTGGCATGAGTAACTTGCTCGGCCAAAGGGTCAATTGGGGCTTGACGAACCTTGGGCTCCACAATATTAGCCACGTTTATTCTCACATAAGCTCTTCGAGGGGCCATACCCTGAAAAAGCATCAGACAATAATTAGGAAAAGGACATTGATATAAATCCATGGCACGAGTTTAGAGTAGTTAAAGAAGTGCAGTTTCCTAAATGCTTTGTAGCCTCCTATTCATAAATGTGGCGCGCTTCATACTCATGAATACGACTCTATTTAACACGGCTTATCAGACATTCTATGTACTTTTTCTTAAACCTTGTGCTCTGAATACCAAGTTTTTCACAACCCAAAGTACACCCTAGACGGGACATGGCGTATAAGACCCTAAGAGGACCTAAACAAGCCCTTTGACATACATCCACCATAATATAATAGACAAAAACAAAAATTCTCATATTATTTAAGAGTTTGATATAAAAGAGGAAGTCTAACATAGTCTCAATAAGTCAATCTAATACATCAAAATAAGTGGTCGGGATGTAACCCGTACACCATGTAAAATGTCTGAAACTAAAACATAAGAATAGTAAGTAAAGGTGACATGGTACTCGAAACATGAGGACTCACCAAATCTTCAAATGTAGAGAATCCAAATCTAAACACGAGTGGGAGGAGATGAAGCGTCACACCCTACATTATTGGAAAATGTAGGCATAAGTATGAGTTATTACATTGAATATACTAAATATGAGGTATATTCATAAACATGAAAACATGATTATAAGGGGACATAATAGGAAAATATGATATGCATGACCAAGCTAAACATAGTAAAAACTTTATGGAAGGATCATAAAATATGAACATGGTCAATGCATCTTAGAATCATATGCAAGCTTCATAAAACCTTAGAAATTAACTTAGTTCATTTTGTGGGATATTAGCTTTAACCTCAAATAGACCATGTGAGTTATACCATGTAATCTAATGTAACTCCCACATCGAGAATGAAGAGTCTACTTGTCAAGGTAGAACTTAGCATCATATCATATTCTATTTATTGATCTACTAGCTAGGTCATTTAAGAAAATTATATGGGGCACGTAGTTTGGAACTAGAGGTTGCTACTAGAGACAACCCTATTTGAGCCTCCACCTCAAAGTTCTCTCGGTGCTAAGCTAAATCTCAAAAGAATAGTCAATTTCATAAAGAGAATCATCATATATGGATAAACACAGTTTACTTACTAATCCAAGCTTAAATCATTATATAGGAGCTCCTTAAACCATGTGTGAAAAAACCTTTCACCATTCATGATTTCTTAATGTGAGAAAACTTTTCACAATTTCATTGATGTTTCTCTTGAAATCAACCTTTAGATCATAAAAATATTTTCATCAATCATGCATAAACATTAATAAATCCTCATTCACAAATCCATAACTTTCTTCATAAACTCATATCTTCATAAATTCACGGTCAAAATCCTGAATAATGCATGTGTCTTAAAGAAATCAATAGAAAATCGTGTAGTTTAATAAAGACTTGCATAGGAATATTGAAATTCAACAATTAAATGAACATCAATTAAGACCCATGAAGATCAGATGAAACCCTAAGCAATTTAGGATAAATTGAATTGGAAACTTAGAAATCCTTTAGGACCCATTGGATAAATGAAATCCAATGGTAAAATTCCATATACCTTGAATAATCCTAGCTTTAGAATTGAAAGAGGAGACTTGGAGCTTGAAAGTCCCTTGAATCTGTTGAATCCTTGGGAGAAAACTTGGAGAAATTTTGGTGTTTTGAGTGAATGAGAGGGAATGGGTGGATTAGGGTATTTAGAAATAATTTATACTAATTTAGAATAGGTAAAAAATGACATAATGTAGGGTAAACAGTGTTGGAAAATACCCAAATAGCCCTGACTTAAAACTGTCGAAACACTCTCTACGGAAGCCTTTCACTGACCCTCAATCACTTTAGTGTTCGTCAACCTTTCCGTACACCCTTGCCTTAGATTATTTTCTCCAAGGTTCACGTCCAAGGATGGGTTTACTGATGGTGGACCCTTTCCCCATCCATGAACCCATCCGTAGACCACTGCCTTAGAATATTATTCACTAGGTTCATGTTCAAGGATGGGTTCACTAACTGTGGACCCTTTAAACTTCCCTAAAACCATCTGTAGACCATTTACTTAGGATAATTTTCACAAGGTTTGGGTTCGAGGTTGCGTTCACTCACTTTGGATATTTTTCACAAGGTTTAGGTTCAAGGTTCGGTTCACTGACTGTGGACCCTTTCACCTTCCTTGAACCCATCTATAAACCATTGCCTTACAATATTTTTCAAATGATTCGGGTTCAAGGTTGGGTTCAATGATCATGAACCGTTTCACCTTCCTTGAACCCGTCCATAGTCCATTGCCTTAGAATATTTATCACATGGTTCGGGTTCAAAGTTGGGTTCACTGACTGCGGACCCTTTCACTTGCCCTTACAAGTCCACTTTTCACAGATTTCCAACTGGCTTTTCTCATTCAAACTTCCAATTGAATTTTAATACTTTCGAGGAGTTACAACTGTCGTTTTTCAGAAAATTTGAGATTTGAGCATGTTCTACATTTCAATCAGGACTACTCCTAGTCGATGTCATCCTTTGTTTTGCTTGGGTATTACATATGTCCCACGATGGTTGTGTTGATAGTTCACGAGGTCATATTTTTTATTTGAGTTAGGTGTAATGGCATTCGGTGATGGCCTCTAAACTTCATCCTTTATTTAGGGATGGAAATATGCTTAGAAGGTTCATCCAAAGGATGCGAGATTAGCTTTTGATATTGTGATTAATTTACCTTGTTCGTTGTTGGGAGTGCATTTCATTTGGGTAACTATTAACAAGTTTACTATGCTTAAGCACTACCTACCGACTTAGTTTCCTTTAGATTAGAGTGGTTGGCTCATACTTGCACTCGAGGGGTAGTTAGTGGACACTTGACATAAACTTTTATTACCTTGGGTAGAGATTTTCATTTTAGCATGACCTTTCTAAGAGTTCCTTTGGTAGAGGGAATACATTGAAGTTGGGTTAAATATTGTTTCACTCATGGAATGGTCGTCCTATTGAGTAACTTGTTCAATTTTGAGAGGCTACATTTCAAGCTTCTGTTGTTGATTTCGGGAGTCATTGAGACTAGATTTTGGACTTGTGCCCTAGGATGAGTTGCTTATATTATGCTTTTCCACTCTTGGATGTCCTGGTGGGCATGTCATTTTTTTTATGTTTGCAATAGTGTGGTTATGCGGGAAAGACTCAGATGATGCTGGGAGAACCATTATAGCTCAAAACAGGTAGGATACTCTTGATGACTAGAACATATTTGGCTTGGAGCATGAAGTGAATAATCTAATTTGTGAGTTGTCTTGCATCTTCCCATATCATTTTTTTCCAGTTATGTGGTATCTATGTGGTATTGATGCATCTCAAATGAGTATGGCGCTTTAGTCGAGTTCGGTTTGGTTGGATGAAAGTTTTCATCAAATGAAGGAGTTAGTAGTTGGTTTTGTGTTTTTGCGCGAAAGAAGTGAATTTGAGACTATTCTCCAAGCCTAAATTTTGGGATAGTGTTTTTTGATCTAAGAGGGTGTTTGGAAGTTTGGCAGAACATGCAGACTTAGTGCCCTCATCTTTTCGAGCATTCATTATTCTTCTTGTGTTTCTTAATTCTTGCAAATAAAAGTCCTTTTAGTAATGAATGTTGTAATAACCCTTTATCTCATTTATTTTAATTTTCCTATATTGTTGGAATTTATAGCTTTCTTATAAAGACCCCAAGTCATTTATGGCTTGCTGAGACTGCCACTTTGGTAACTTAGTTACTCGTTTGTTTTTATGCAAGTTTTCTTATTTTGGAAGTTCACAAGTCTGAGTGGTTGAATTTGTTCAAAACTTCAGGCAAACGACCACATAATACAATTTTTATGGTTCTGTTTGCTCTGGAACGTCAAGTTTGGTCTAGAAAGACCTTATATTAAGGACCTAAGGCTTCCAAACTCATTTTGAGTAACCTTATGGCTTATTGCTAAAATGGATGGGTTTGGGACCCACTCTTTGTTAAACGACCTATGTTAAAAGTTATAACAATTTCATTGTGTTCAGAATGCCATTTCTAATTTGGTAGTATATTCGGTTTGCATTGGTGGGACCCCAATCTAATTCAGAAGGTCCGGTGGAGATTTAGGATCTTCGTCCCAAATGTTGATTTAACATTTGCTAGTGCAGCTATGTTTGTGGAGCTTAGGCTCGCACCTACGACCTTGCTCTTTTGGAGCCAAGTTTGCTTGTGCGGGCTGTCTTTGTCAGCAAGTCTTCCCTCGTGCAGAAAGGTTTTCGCTTCTATGAGATCGCACCTCCGGAGATGGGTCCTCTCCTATAGATATGATTGGCCCGCAAAACCTTGCACCAATGATCTTTTACACTTTTGTGACATCACACATGCAACGTCGGTGTCGCCAGAGTGAAATTGCAGTGATTAAATCAATGTTCTTTCTTTGTTATTTCATTTTTCCATTTATGAGAATTGAAATCCCTTCATGTGATTTTTTTTGAAGATTTCTTTACGTTGGGATGGAATAGCTTGGGATGTTGTGCGGGTCTGCATCCTCTCTTTTATATCGTAAGTCCTCGTTAATTTCTCTGATTATTTCTTAAAATGGTTCTTGTAAGTTACTTTATGTTAGGCCTATTTTATTGCATTTAAGCTTGGATTGTGCCAATTTTGGGGAACAATTTCTTTGAGCTAGTTGGAAGCTATTAGTTGAGTCAATTTTGTGATTCCTGGTCTGGGTTCTCATTCACCATTTTTTACCCAATTTTGGACCCAAGTATAATTATTGCAACATTGGTATTGTTTTACTCATAATGACATATAATTTATGATATTGATAGTTGATAAGTCTGAGATTTTAACTTATTTGAGGCCTTTTTAGTTCAAAAATTAGTGTCCTCCATGACTTTTTATGTCCATATCTAATGATTTATTGCATTTGTAGCAATGAAGAGGCAAGTATGAAATCACACAAAAGAGGCTAAAAACATGGAAAAAGAGTAAAACTATAACATGGATACTCGTTAAAAGGCACTTAGCGACTCACTGAGTGTACCAGACCTCGCCAAAAATTACAGGGTCTTCAACTAAAATGATCAAGGCAGGTCGGCGAGATGATGGGTAAATGTAGATTTACCAAACTAAATCGACGGGATGAAAAATAATCACTGAAAGTGACATAACAATTTGTTTAAATTGGAGGCCAAGGATGTGAGATTGGATGATATCGGTGACTCACCGAATGTGAATGGACAACTCCATCGAGCTCTCCAATTGCGGTTTAACCACTTGAAGCCTAAAGCCAAGGAAAGGCGAGAAGAAGAGAAATTCGGTGACTCACCGAATGAGTCGGCGAGCCTGACTAACATTGCCAACTGGGTCATTTAATGATGTTTTGGCTTATTTTTCGGGGAAATATAAATAGTCGAAAAGCGAGAGAAAAATACATCTTTGATCATATAATTTGGATATGAGACTCTCTGATTTTTAGAATATTATAGAACTTTCTATTTTCTAGAGTGAAAAAACAAGTGTGTAACCCTTCTTTTGGGGGAATTCGGAAGTGGGTCTCTTAAATTGAAGTTGCAAATCAATAATCTGATGGTCGAGAATGTTTTTCGATATCTTTTCTTTTACTTTTCACATGATTGGATTAAACTCATATTCTAGAGGTGTACAAATGGAGTTGGATTTTGATTAAATTGGTGGAGTAGTAAGTATTGCTCTGTTTTACTTTGATTTCCATGGATTCAAATTGATTATCATGTGTTCATTTTTAATTGAGGTTGCAAACTTAGTTCTACTTTAGATATTCATATATTGCTTGAGAAAGAGTATTTGAAGTGGGTAATTGATTTGATGCTTGCATATTAGTTTATAATTCGTTATTTGCTTGAGAAAGGAATTTGGGGTTTCATCTCTAATTGTAAGTCTTGAGAGATAAGATTTATGTTTAAGTATTGGGTTGTTTAGTAGATTACACACGGGAATGTCTAAGAGGAATTCTTGTGATAAGCATATTGTGATTGATAAATACGATGGGTGTTGGAGATTGAGTCAACCTATCTATGTGTAATAAGGTTATTAGATACCAATTTGGATTGCAATATACCAATTGAAATCAAGTTATAGAAGGAAGAAGGAAGAAATAAGAGAATTTTCCTTAGGTCAAAATACCAATTGGAATCAAGTTCTAGAACGAAGATGGAAGAAAGAAGATAATTTTCCTAAGGTCATATAGCCTCCTAAAGAAAACTACAGACTTCTTCTTACCGTTTTGAAAGACTATACAAGACTTTTTTCGGTACGATGAGATTAAAGAACCTAGGACTTTGATACCAACTTTTCATGACCCTAAACTGCCATGAGTGGCAGTGACACTAACCCCCAATGGGAGAACCAACTATCTACTCAAATAGAAAGTGTAAAAGACAATCAAACGTAATCAGTTTCAAAGATTTTAAAACAATATTTCAGTAAATAAAAGCAAGTTGCAATAAAGAGAAAAATCATCAAACAATGTGGAAGTAAGCCCCCATAGAAACTGAAAGTCGTAGTACCAAAACTCTAATTGTCTAAAATATAGGGGATACAACCCCAAAACTTAAGAATCATAATTCTAAACAGTATAAGTCCGAAGATATGGACTAAAAAGACCATAGGAATCCATAGACGCTTGGAAGATGTATCTCACCCTTGGATTCAAATATCACACGTCTCACAGTTGAGGTCTTGAAGCAAGCGCCTAAATATGCCCTCTACTCAACAAAGAAAGAGCAAGTGCAGTATCAGTACACAATCACAATGAACTAGTAGGATCATCGACTAGTTCCAGAATAAGAAATATGAATTAAGCAACTACAACTTAGTAAAATGGACGATATACAATTTCAACAGAAGTACAACATAGTCTGGACTCCTAGTCCTTACTCTGAAATGTTCTGCATAATAAACATGAACAATCACAACATAACAAGCCAATTCGGTTTTCTCATGAAACCCACACACAAACTGTTAGTGTACCTACGTGGTACCTGATCCACTTGTTAGTATGTACTAGTGTGGCACCTATTCCACTCATTAGTATGTACTAGTGTGGTACCCGATCCAATCATTAGTATGTACCACCGTGGTATCAAATCCAATCATTAGTATGTACGAGCGTGGTACCCAATCCAATCATCAACCACACATCCCAATTACAGCCACAATTAATAGCAACCACACTTGTAAACCCAAGTAAACATAGTCATTTCATGCGACGGACAATATTCAACATTTCAAATCATTACTTTTCCTTTTTCCTGATCATATATCATCATGCAATACTAACGAAGCACTTGACAAGAATATATAACATATATGGAAAACAAACAACCATCACCTACCTCTAATCTAGCCTTGGATACTCTACGTAACCTGTGCTTTCCCTTGTTATCAATTCTGGCTTGTTCTTGGTCTAAAAAAAATAACAAAATAACACAATCAATGAATAATGGCCTAACAATACACGAATTATCACCAAATCCTAAACCCCAGAGAATTCACATGATTATCCTACCAAAACCAGGGGTTTTCTACCATTATTTAAAGTCTAAATCATCCCCTATGATAACAAAAAATGATTATAAGGTTAAAGAATCAAATGACTAGATTACGAGAATAATTAACTTACCTTTATCGAAGAACATGATGGAATGCCAAAATTCCTTATTTTGCAACACACCTTCAAATCTTGATGTTCTAAACTAGCCTGTTCACGCCAAATCAGATATCGGGATTTCTACTTACCCGAATTCACTTCCAAAAAGCCCTATGGATTCCTTAATGTCTTAGCTAATAAAAAACCTAATCCAAGAATAGAAATTTTACCCAATTCATTATCAGATTTATCTAGACCGCACCTTCCTAAGATTTCATCTGAGAGTAGCCTAGCCCAAAATTTTAAAGTCCCTCTTCCAAGAGTTTACTTATCCGATTTCTTTCACCAAAGGTTTACACACAATGACTACAAGGGGACGTTACAATATTATAGAAGCATTCCATGTGAGTAGCGTAAGAACTCCGACAAAAATCTCTATCGAAGTATTCGAGTATTTCAATGGCTAATAAAAAAAAGTATGAAAGATGATGGCATAACCAATTGTGAATGGTTGGGAAGAATTTTTCAAAACCTCTCTCAGTGAAATGTGTCTCTCTTCCTCGATTACCTCCCAAAATATTTTTAAAATAAAATTGAAGAGAAATTGCCACTAAGATAAGTCATTTGCATTCACTGAAAAACTTGGTGATGAGAGCTTAGTTATACATTATATATGCCACTTAACGTGTAATTTATGTCAGAAAATTATCTCATATCTTATTGGTTGCATAGGATAGAAAGTTGGCTAGTTCATAGAAGCGGAAGACATGTACTGATGAGAGAGGGAAGGGCATTTGTGTTTGATATGCACTGGTGTTGATATGGTAGTGTGTGTTTGTCATCATCAAAAAGAGGGAAAATGCTATTTTTATTTTTGATGATTAGACAAACAAAGGGATCTTGTAAGGGGACCTGATCCTTTGTGCCAATACGTGAAGAAATGATAGTTGGAAAAAGTACAGAAGTTGGTGAGGTTGGTGCACGGCTCCCAAGTGTGCCATAATCCTCAGCCAATAGCTGGACTCTAAGGTTGTGTCTATCTTTATAAGGAAATCCAAAATAGACACAACCTCAATTTTTGCATTCCTGAAATACTCAAGAAGCCAAGAAAAAACTATTCCATCAAGAAACATTTTCCTCAAGAGCAACAGGACCTGATAGAGCTGTATGTGTCTTACTTGTCTAAAGTTTATACTTTCATGCTTATCTTGTAAATCTATTCCTGTGCTATAAAGGAATTAGATATTTGTTCTGTTCAATCAAAAGTCTAAGTCAGTTAAGGTTAACTGGTTTAGTGGGCAACATTGTTGCTACTTAATTGAATTCTAAATCATCTAGAGTTAGGTGGTTTAGCGGGCAACATTGTTGTTGCTTAGTTGAAGTCTAAGTTATCTAGAGTTAGGTGGCTTAGTGGAAAAAATAGTGTTATTGCTTAGTTGCTTTCTTTGTAGTAGAGTTGCTACATTGAAGGGGAAGGGATTTAGAGGTAAATTCCTAGGTTGCAAGCAGTTGTAATATGAATCGTTGCTCCGTTTGAGTGAAATAAAGTTGGATTGAAATCCTGTGAGGACAGGTTGTGGTTTTCACCGCCCTTGAGCAAAGGGGATTTCCACGTAAACAACTTATGTTGTTTACTTTACTGCTTGTGCTTGTTTTACTGTTCTTGCTGTGTCAAGGGACCTGGTTCATTGACTGATAGTGGATGCATAAATCTTAACAATTGGTATCAGAGTAGGTGCTCTCTATCTGGTTAACACCAAGAGAGATTCATGTGCAAAAATGGCTACTCCACTGAATCTAAAAGAAGGACTATCGTCAACAAGACCACCTCATTTCAATGGTCAGTTCTATAGTTAGTGGAAGACAATGATGCACGACTTCTTAATGGCTGAGGACAACGAGTTTTGGGATTTAGTGCTCGACGGACTGTTTATTACTACAATGGAAGTGAAGGATGGAGAAGTCACAATAGTCATTCCTAAGACTCGTCAACAGTATGATGAAGTTGATCGGAAGAAGATCGAGAAAAGTTATAAGGCTAAGAAACTGTTGGTGTATGGTATAGGTGCTGAAAAGTGCAATCACATCTCTGCTTGCGAATCAGCAAATAAAATTTGGGATTGCCTCAAGACTGCTCATGAGGGAACGGAGCAAGTGAATGAGTCAAAGGTACACATGTTGACTACCCAGTATGAGAACTTCACTATGAAAGAAGGAGAAACTATTCATGACATGAATACAAGATTCTCCTCTATCACTAATGAGCTACGTTGTTTGGGAGAACCTAATCACCCAAGTAAACAGGTTAGGAAGATCCTTTGAATCCTTTCTAAGTCTTAGGCAAGCAAGGCCAATGCTATTACCGAAGCCAACGACCTGAAGGTGCTGACGATGGGTGCCCTGATTGGAAACCTTCAAACACATGAAATGAATAGAAATCAAGAAACATCAAAGAAGGAGGTGAAGAAAGACAAGTCTTTAGCTCTTAAGGTGATACCTCTGGTGAAGAGGAGGACATGTCCTACCTCACTAGGAGATTTCAAAAAATAGTGAGGAAACATAGAGGTTTTCGAAAAGGAGGGAACTCTAGCAGTGCTGCAAATATAAGTGACCTGTGTCACAATTGTGGAAAGCCAAGGCACTTCATCCTGCCCCATGCTTAAGGTTGTAAACAAATAATATCAAAGGCCTGGAGGAAATAAAGACAGGAGAAGGGACCCGATCCCTGATAAGAGAGGAAAAAGAGTTGAAGCAGACAATGTTGTGAAGAAAGTATTTGCTGTCTGGGGGATTCCTCAAGTGACTCAGAAGAGTCGGGAAATCATAAAGATGCATCCATGCTTGCAGTTAAAGATAAGAAAGATGTGTTCGATACTATGTTTGCCTTCATGGAGAAATATGACGAAGAAGAAGCTGAGGATGAGGTAACTCTTTTCGACCTTGAACAAAACTTGAATGTTTACTCTGTTAGAAAGTTGAGGAATCTAGCTGTTATTTTGATTGACTCTATTACGGAGTTAACAACTGAAAAGGACTTGATGAACAATAGTTTAGATATTTTCCATGAAGAAAATTTAGCTTTGGTTGATCATATGTTTGTTATTAAGGAACAATTGACAGTTCTGGAGACTGAAAATCTAAAACTCAAGGAGAAACTAAATATGCTGAGTGAGAAATTTGGCAGAGGAAAGGGAGAGGCTAGCAACTTGAAAATAGAGCTAGAAACTAGTTTGAACACTGCTAGAACCAGACTTGCATTAGCCTTGGAGAGAAATGATCAGATGGAAAGGGACCTGGTCGGTCTCACAGAAGAACTGAAAAAGTCTCTGAGATAGACTAACTCCTCTAAACTACTTTCAAACATTACTAGTCAAGGTCACAATAACAGAAAGGGTTTAGGAAGCTTAAACAACAGTCCTCCATATAATCCCCATAGCAAGTATGTGTCTGTGTCCGATAATCTCTTATGTCTTCACTGTGGTCGCAATAGTCATTTGAAAAAAGGATTGTCCAGCCTGGAAAGCCTCTCAAGAAATTTTTTTAGTCTACTCTAGATAAAAAGTTACACAGGACAAGGGACCTGCTCATATTCCTAGGTCTTCTAACATGAGAAAGACTATTTTGCCTCATTGGACAAGAAGTCCTCTCATTATGCCTCTATATGCTTACTGGGAACCCACACTGAAATGGGTTCCTAAGTCTAACAAGTAATCTTTGGTGTAGGGGAGTGGAGAAGGTAACATTTAGTGCTGGTTCATGGACAGTGGATGCTCAAAACATATGACTGGAAGGACTGAAAACTTCATCTCTCTCTCAAGGCACTTCAAGGTGGAGGTGTCTCATTTGGTAATGGAAAAATGGGTATATTATTGGTGTTGGAAGAATTAGAACATCGGTTGAACACTCAATCGAGAAGGTGTACTATATGAGTGGACTAAAATACAGTCTTCTCAGTGTGTTTCAAATTTGTGATAAAGGCAATTGAGTTAGATTTCTATCAGAAAAGTGCATTGTTAGTAACCTGTCAACAAATGAGGTGATCTTAACGGCTAGAAGGCGCAAGAAAATGTATGTGGATGACCTGGACACTGCTCAATGCTCAAGGAGATGATCTAACTTGTCTGAGTGCCCAAAGTGACAATGCTAACTTATGGAACAGAAGACTTGGTCATGTGAGCTCCTCTTTGCTAAACAAACTTGTCTCCAGGGACTTGGTTCGTGGGTTACCTAAACTCAAATTCAGTAATGACAATGTGTGTGAAGCATGTGTCAAAGAGAAAGAGACCAGATCATCATTCAAATCAGAAAAGCTAGTGAGTTCTTGAAGGCCTCTCGAGCTAATTCACATGGATCTGTGTGGGCCTGTGAAAATTCAAAGTAGAGGTGGAAATAAATATATTATGGTGGTTGTGGATGACTATTCAAGATTCACTTGGACTATGTTTCTCAAGTCCAAAGATGAAACATTTGATGTGTTGATGACTCTTGTCAAAATGATTCAAACAAAGCTGAACTGCAAGATTGCGGGGAGCAGGTCTGATCATGGAACAGAGTTTGAAAATGCAAAGTTTGACAATTTTTGTGCGAAAAGTGGAATCCATCATAACTTCTCAGCTCCTAGAATACCTCAGCAAAATGGCGTGGTTAAAAGGAAGAACAGAACTCTGGTTGATATTGCCAGAACCATGCTCATAGACTCAAGTCTTCCAAAGAACTTCTGGGCTGAAGCAATTAACACTGCTTGTTATGTGACTAACAGATGCTTGATCAGGTCTCTACTAGACAAAGTCTTTATGATCTACTCAACAACAGAAAGCCCAAACTGAATTATTTAAAGGCTTTTGGGTGCAAATTCTTTATGCTGAACAATGGGAAAGATGATCTAGGAAAATTTGATCCTAGAATTGATGAAGGAGTGTTTGTAGGTTATTCCTCTTCAAGTAAAGCCTACAAAGTATACAATAAGAGAACACTATGCAGTGAAGAAAGTGTTCATGTGATCTTTGATGAAGCTGGTGATCTCACAGATCTAAAGAACAAGGGTGGCGATGAGATGGAATAACTTTTTCAGATTCAGAAAGATGGGGTAAATGAGTCACAAGCTGAAGGAAGTCAAAATACTAACAACATTGAACCTAGTCAGATTGAAGAAGCCTATGATGATGATAAGCATGACGAGGGACCTGGTGTATCTGACAATGCTAAAACTGAGGATTTACCTCAACCTGAAAATGATGATTCCAAAGATGAAGATGAGCAAGCTGATCAACCTCAACTCCCGAATGCTATGTCAAGGTGGAAATATCAATCATCTCATCCTCTTGATAATCTCATTTCTCCATTGAATTCTGGAATGCAAACCATATCCAAAACTAGAAATCTAGTTGCATTCTCAGCATTCATATACAAT
Organism: Solanum tuberosum; assembly: GCF_000226075.1. NCBI lineage: Eukaryota > Viridiplantae > Streptophyta > Magnoliopsida > Solanales > Solanaceae > Solanum > Solanum tuberosum. The sequence continues at coordinate 95,225 of NW_006239352.1, forward strand.
GTTGAGCCCAAAAATATCAAGGAGGCTCTGAAAGATGTTGATTGGGTAAATTCCATGCAAGAAGAGCTTCATCAATTTGAGCGGAGCAAAGTATGGTACCTGGTACCTAGACCTGCTGACAATACTATCATAGGGACCAAGTGGGTGTTCAGAAATAAGCTTGATGAAAATGGTGTCATCACAAGGAACAAATCAAGGCTGGTGGTTTAGGGTTATAATCAAGAAGAAGGAATTGACTATTATGAAACAATTGCTTCTGTTGCTAGAATGGAGGCTATCAGAATTCTATCAAGATTTCTTATGCAAAATGAATTCAAAAGGGGAAAGATAGACAACACTTTATTCCTGAAGACAAGAGGCAAATAGTTACTCATCATTCAGGTGTATGTGGACGATATTATTTTTAGAGCAACTTTTGAGGTCCTATGTGAAGAGCCACACTAATGTGGGATGAATTTGAAATGAGTATGATGGGAGAGCTGAAATTTGTTCTTAGGGCTGCAGATCAAGCAAACCTCAAGTGGCACCTCCATTTGCCAAGAGAAATACATAAAGGAGCTGCTAAAGAAATTTCATATGATGGATTCCAAGCCTTTTGACACTCTTATGGGTACAAACTCAAAATTGGGATTCTGATGCCTTGGTGAATCAAACTATGTACAGAGGAATTATTGGATCATCGATGTATCTAACAGAAAGCAAACCTGACACCGTATTCAATGTAGGCATGTGCGCAAGATTTCAAGCTTGTCCCAGGGAGTCACATTTGAAGGCAGCCAAGCAAATTTTGAAGTATCTAAAGAAGATAAAGGACCTGGTCCTATTCTATCCAGCAGGAGATTCCTTTGAACTGGTGGAGTATGCAGATGCAGACTTTGCAGGTTACCCGATGGATAGGAAGAGGACTTCAGGAATGACTCACTTTCTGGGATCCTCACTCATCTCCTGGGGAACCAAGAAACAAAATTTAGTGGCTCTCTTCATAGCTGAGGTAGAATTTGTAGCAGCTACATTTTGTTGTGCACAACTACTATGGATAAAGCAGCAACTTGAGGATTTTGGAGTGCTCACTCATACCATTCCACTCATGTGTGATAATACAAGTGATGTCAATAAGGGGAAAAATCCAAATCAGCACAAGAGAACAAAACATATTGTTGTGAGACATCACTTCTTAAGAGACAATATTGAAAAGGGGAACATTTGCATGCAATACTGAATATCAAATCGCTGACATATTCACTAAAGCTCTAAGCAAAGATCAGTTCGAGAGCAACAAATTGAAGTTGGGAATGATGAAGATGGACTGAGCTGATTTTATCCAAAGGCATTCAACCCTCATTGACTATGATCAGAAGGGCAGGTATCCTCATTACTTGTAATGTTTTGCGTTGCTAAGATTAATGATGTACCTTTTACAGGTATACACTCATGGGGAAGCGCAGGAGTGAATAAAAGTCATAACTATTTAGGGATCAACCTTCTCAATTTGCAAATAGGGACTTGATCATGTTTAAAGGTTAACATTCTCTACATTATGTTTTGAACTGATTATGAGAACCGTTGAGACCTCCATGTGTCAGTCATCGGTCATTCTGACCATTGTCCTATCGCTTTAAGGCCAAGCGACGTGTCTGATCAGGGACCTGGCATATCCTTTTAATTTCTTTTTATTTTCCTTCCCTCCATTCCTTTTCTCACACTCTTGAAACTCTCTCTTGAAACTATGTTCTCTAAAGCTTTATGAAAATCCTAATCCGTTTTTCTTCCGGTCTTCTCTCATTTCCGTTCTGAAATATGTCTCAATTACCTTCTCCTTCTAAGAAAATGCTGGACTCTCTGAATGAAATAGATCTCATAGCCTTCTACACCTCTTCGTGTGCTCCATCTCCAACAAAAATGGTGTCCATTTTTCTAGTCAACATTACAGAAACCAGTCATCCTACTCCATAATCTCCTATAGATTTAAATAATCCAGCGCCCTCATTTCAACCTGGTCCTCATTTGTCTATGCTATCTGACTGCTTGTTTGAGGGACATCTTCCGCAAAGTAGGTACTCTGAATCCAACATTTTCGCTGCAAGTAAGAATATAGTTGTGGAAAGTCTGACAAAGATGAGAGAAGGAGTGATAAATGATGAAGGAAGTAGTTTTGCATAGGATCTTCTTGGAGATACAGAACCAGTGTTTGACAGAACCCCTGATGTTGGAATACCCCCCTCTAGTGATTCAGACGATGATGAAGAGGACAATACTCCTCTACGCTGGGCCTTACAGAGAACAATGGTCTCTGTCACCAGCAAAGTAAATGAGAAAGTCATAGAGGAGACTCCAACAAGGAAACCTTCTACCAGGGGAGCCGCTCACAAACTTATGAGTAATGCTATGAAGGGAAATAAGGACAGTACCACTGAAATTAGGAGAATAAGAGAGACTGGTGAAGAGAAGTTTGTAGTTCCTGCTGAGGGGGTTGCAGATGTTTCTAATGAACAATCAGAAAGTGATACGGTGTCAAAAGATATCCCTCTGGCCTCCGAAGAAAGAAAGAAGGAGGAAAAAGGAAAGAAGAAGAGCAAACCAAAATCTAGGAAACCTTCTATCAAAAGGGTTGGTGCTACAACAAAGGGGAAGGGCAAGGAGCCGGAAAAGAAGAAAGGAAATGATAGATCCAAATAGGAAAGGGAAGTGTCACCCGATTCTGCGAGACCTATCAAAGACTCTGCACTCAAGTCTGAGAGGGGACCAGGTACCAAGTACCAAGAGGAAGAAAGTCAATAAGGATGAAACCAAAAGGGACATTGTGACAATCTGTGAATGCAGAAAGTCCTAGGTTGAAGAGTTTTTTATCCTGAGATAATCAGGAAGCCTGGTATGAGCACCTTGGTGAATATAGTTGAGATTCAATAATGGACCCACTTGTTCATGACACAATCGCCTGTGTTGCATGAGGAACAAGTAAAGGACTTTCATTATAATGTTGAGTTTACAGAGGATGGCAGCCTCAACATGATAGTTAGAAATAGAAGTTTTCATTTGAATGAAGAAAGATTGGGAGAAATCTTGGGTGTGCCCAGAGAAGGGATCAGATCCATTGTAGGAAAAGCCTGCAGCAAAAGCTTTGCAAATGAGTGTGCCAAACTCCCAAAGATGAACTGTGCAGGAATTCAAAAAGAAGCTCATGAAGGGAGACTACCAAGTACCAACTGTTGTTTGAGTTTGTTAACAAAGTGGTTCTTCCAAGGTCTGGGAAAAGAACAGTTGCCTCCGCTGCTGATCTGTTTCTGATGGAGGCTCTTTGCAAGTTTGATCTTTTGAATCTTCCAACCCTCATGTTAGAGCATATGCACAAAACAATGGTGGAACAAAAGGGTAAACATAGCATGTGATATGGGTATTTTCTCACCAAGGTGTCCAAACAATTGGATGTTCATGTGGGAGATGGTACTGTTGGAACAGTTAAATAGTCTTTTTCTCTAAACACTTTGGTTGAGTGTGAATGCAAAGAAGGAAGAACAGGGTAACTGAGCATAGTGTCTCAGCTAGTGGTGGAACAGAGTCAACTTAAGCATGAATTGGAGGAGATGATCGTGCTTGTGGGCAAAAAGGATGCTGACATAGCCTTATTGAAGGCTTAGTTGGCCAAAGCATAAACAAAGGGACCTGGTACATCAAAAGTCAATGAATTAAGGATGAAGAATGCAAATCTCTTGGCTCAGAATGCTGATCTTCAAGAGAAGCTGATCAAGGCTCATGATATTGCCAATGATCGACTTACTCTTGTCATCAAATCCCTCACTCGTCAACCTCCATCCACATAGTCCCTTTCTTGTCCTCCATTTTGTTTTTGTGTGGGCAGTGTCCCGGGGTTCTCTTTAGCAGTCTAGTTTTAATGTATTGAATGCTTTCTCTTATGCAATGTAATGGATTCCTGTTTTGTTTTGATTAATCCTATCTCTCTGCTTTTCTACTGTGATGTGTTGTCATAGGCTATGATCTTACTTTGAAGGCTTACATTTAATCCTGGTTTAGTGCTTCTCTTTTTTAAGATTTCAAAAGGGGGAAAATATTGGTTGCATAGGATAGAAAGTTGGCTAGTTCACAGAAGCAAAAGACATGTACTGATTCACAGAAGCGGAAGACATGTACTGATGAGAGGGGGAAGGGAATCTGTGTTTGATATACACTGGTGTTGATATGGCAGTGTCTATTTGTCATCAGAAAAAAGAGGGAAATGCTACTTTTAGTTTTGATGATTAGACAAACAAAGGGATCTTGTAAGGGGACCTGATCCTTTGTGCCAATACGTGAACAAATAACAGTTGGAAAAAGTACAGAAGTTGGTGAGGTTGGTGCACGACTCCCAAGCGTGCCAAAATTCTCAGCCAATAGCTGGCCTCTAAGGTTGTGTCTATCTTTATAAGGTAATCTAAAATAGACACAACCTCAATTTTTGCATTCCTGAAATACTCAAGAACTCAAGCAAAAACCACTCCATCGAGAAGTATCTTCCTCAAGAGCAACATGGACCTGATAGAGTTGCATGTGTCTTAGTTGTCTTAGGTTTATACTTTCGTGCTTATCTTGTAAATCTATTCCTGTGCTATAAAGGAATTAGATATTTGTTTTGTTCAATCAAAAGTCTAAGTCAGTTAAGATTAACTGGTTTAGTGGGCAACATTGTTGTTGCTTAGTTGAATTCTAAATCATCTAGGGTTAGGTGGTTTAGTGGGCAACATTGTTATTGCTTAGTTGAAGTCTAAGTTATCTAGAGTTAGGTGGCTTAGTGGGTAATAATGTTATTGCTTAGTTGAAGTCTAAGTTATCTAGAGTTAGGTGGCTTAGTGGGTAATACTGTTATTGCTTAGTTGCTTTCTTTGTAGTTAGAGTTGCTACATTGAGGGGGACGGGGATTTTAGAGGTAAATTCCTAGGTTGCAAGCAGTTGTAATCTGAATCATTGCTCTGTTTGAGTGAAATGGAGTTAGGTTGAAATCCTGTGAGGACAGGTCGTAGTTTTCACCGCCCTTGAGCAAGGGGGTTTCCATGTAAACAACTTATGTTGTTTACTTTATTGCTTGTGCTTGTTTTACTATTCTTGTTGTGTCAAGGGACCTGGTCCATTGACTGATAGTGGACGCATACATCTTAACAATCTCAAAAAGAATTATCATTTCTTAATAGCTATAATTAATATTACAAATATTGATTTTTAATTTTTTGAATTGTCTTATGACAATATGATGATTAAATCATTATTTGTTCCCCTATTAATGTTAAGTACCTTGTTGATTAGTAGCAAGTATTACTCTTTTTTATTAATATTAATCCTTAAACCTTTTACTGACATTAGTCTTCTTCCATAACTAAGAAACAATTTCTTCTATGCATATACTAGATGGCTCGTGCGTGTGCATAACACGGACAATTAACCAAACATTAGTATTGTTTGTCTTGTGTGTTCAACTACTACATTAAAAAAAGGTTCAAACACCAAAAAAACTAATTTATACTTGTTTTCAACATTTATCAAGACTAAATGTTAACATATTAATGCTCCATGATATGTGCTCGTATTGAGGAACAAAATGTTACAAAATAGCAAGAAATATTATATGCTTGCAAGTTGCCACATTGGACATTTTTCTGGTTGCTACCCACATGTCACGATCCAAAAATGGACGTGATGCCACTTGTCTATTCCCACCAAGACAAGTAAGCCTCAACCAAACGAAACAAAAAAAGTGAAAAGATAAAGCAAGAACAAGATAAGAGCGAAAAGACTTATTCTTTTGATTAACACCCCAAACCTAGTTGTCACGTGTACAAGAATCTAGTGCAAACAGTGCGGAATTAAGAAATAAGTACAAGTCTCAAGTCTTTGTTTCTCAAATAGAACAAAGAATACAGAAAAGGAAAAAGAGGGCCCGCCGGAATTACAAGAAGCTATTTCTCAATAGTCCTTTGACAAGCCACGAAAAGTGAGAAGAAGAGCAATCATGCTATACCGGGCTCGAAACCTACACTAGTGTAGAAGCAAGGAGTTAGTACCAACAACACGGTACCCAAAAAGCAACCTAATGAACAAGGCATATATCTAGAAATTGAATACTCCTTTCATCCAACAGTAACTCCTCAAACTACAACCTGCATAGAAATCAGCCCAACCTAGCAGCTCTACAATACACAATTTACAAGGCTCAATATTTACAGTCCAAAACACATAAGTTTACAACCAACACATATCAAGTAAGTCAATCTCAATGTCAAGTAGACCAATCACACGTAACAAGTACATCGATCACAATTAACAAGTCAAACATAAGCATCAAAATGTATCAAATCACAATAATCAGTTTCTCGCCGGAACCATTTCCCATCGGCACAATATCACTAGCTGAAACCATTTCCCATAAACTTTATATCATTTCACTAACCCGGAACCATTTCCATCGGCTTTATATCAAGTCACTAGCCAAAAATGACCTCGGCATCACAACACTCGTTGGAAATGACATCGACATCATAACACTTGTCATAAATGACCTTTGCATCATAACACTTGTTAGAAATGACCTCGGCATCATAACCCTCACATGTCTTATCACATTTTTCAACAATCAATGCACACAAGCAATGACACACCACAAGGGAGAGACGACAATTCAAGTCCACATTCATGCTATCAAGTATTTCATCAAACAAACAAATAGGGGCCATCACAAGGCAATTTATAATCATTATGATCAACACATAATCTTTTATTTAACCCCTTTATATTCATTATGCTTAATAAAGTGGAACAATGAATCCCTCACCTCATTCCCATTACTCCCAACGCACAAACAATGGAGGAAATACACGAATTCTACTACATTATAATGTTTAGGAGATCACTTTCCTTAAATCAATAAATTAATTACCCCAAGAGTTGAGTCTTTCCCTTCCGACCAATGTCCAAAGCCACACAATCTATAACAATCAAGTATTAACAATAAATTTCTTGAAACAACAATGCCCACATCAATTTCTTTGATAATTGGGCCAATCAACTCAAAACCCGATTCAAAAAAGAAGGTTTGAATCCGAAAATCAACCCTTAAAAACATTACTCAAGGCCTTAGGAACTCATTGGTAAAAACCATTTGGCAAAAGGACTCAATTCAGTTCACAATCTCCATTTTAGTTTAGAACTTGAGTTCTTGAAAAACCTTGCCATTTACCAATCAAAATCCCAAATTTTGATGTTAAAATCCACAAATAATCAAAGAGAAATGAAGTTTTAGGATCACAAAATCTTACCCAAATGATTTAACACAAGAAAGCATTTCAAAAATAGCCACCAAGGATTTTCCAAGCTCAAAAATGGAAAGTGGGGCTTGAACCCCGAAATTTCATGTCTAAAACCTCCCTCTGATGTCGCAAAAGCGACACATGTTTGCAAAAGTGAACCCCGCAAAAATGGTGCCTCTCGCACAAGTGAAGCCCACTTTGCTTTTGCGAAGCTCGCTTAAGCAAAGTGATCCTCGCTTTTGAGAAGGTCGCTTAAGCGACTGGCCATCGCAAAAGCGAGGCGTGAAGACACCAGCAAACACATCCAAACATAATACATCGAAAGGACTATGGGATTCGTTCAGAACCCCGCACACACAAACCGAATATACAAAAAGATTATACTCGATATTTCGGACTCAATGGAACCGTTGAAATATGAATTTGTGGTCTCCTTGCCAAGACATCTATGAAAATAACAAGAACGTACCTCAATGCCTAAAAATTCTAAAACAAGCTCGGGACCTCTCAAAATTAACCAAGACTTCACCTAGGTCTAATTTCATCTCCCAAATCCAATGGAACTCTCGGAATTCTGATCCAAGCATCCGAACCCCGAATGTTGACCAAAATTAATCCAAAGGCTAACTTTCCACAATTTCACAACTTAGGACCTCAAATCCTCAAAAAGAATTCGAATCTAAAACTGGCAATTCTCACAGACCATATTCCACATTCTGGGACTAATGGAAATGACGAAATTTCATTCCGACCCTCGAAACTCTAAAATACACCGGAAACCACTTTCTTAACAATATTAGCCTTCCAAACTCAAAACTTACAAAATTCTCATCTTTAAACTCAAAGTTCAAAATCAAATTTCAAAACTTAATCATAAAAGACTCAGGGTCGATATCAGGAGGGGAAAGATTGTAAATTTATGAAGCTTTTCAAAAATGACCGACCAGATCATTACACCACATATTTACATACTAGCAGAATGAAGATGCATTCCTTTTGAAAGTCTATCATTTTACAACTTTCTTTTGTTGTAGTATAGGACAAAAATAGTAGAACCAGCCGCTACAAAACTTAAACAACAACAAATAGAGATAAGTGTCAAAAACACACCTAAACTATTGAGAGTGTGAGTTTCATACCTAAACTATCAGTTATTAGTTTGAGAAACATACCTCTCTCTTTTATTACACTCTCATCATGGAGTGTGTAATACACTCTCAAATAAGGAGGAGAAAATAAGGAAAAAAAATAGGCAAAAAGCATACTTTTCAAGATCAACCATTAGAACCTTGTACAATTTTATTTTTTTTGATAAATTGCACGCCATATAAAAAAAAAACTACATAAACAGATGTCTTCCAAATGCTAGCTTCCGCATTCAGCCCATAAAAGAGGAGCTAACATCGATTGTTTCATTCATAAGTTTAGGTGTTAAAAGCTCTTGTTATAGGGAACGATAACCGTAATCACCTAGGACTAATTAGGTCAAAATTAAAATATCACCTATTGTTTTATTCATAATCTTTCTACTTGAATCAACCTCCAATATGGACATTAAAATTACTTTCAACTTGTCAAAAATTAAGAATTCATCAGCTAAGAATATATTTTTATATATAAAAAAAAACTTTAATATATATTGTTCATAACAAAAAATAAAAGGTGGATAAAGCATTCCACAAATGAGCCGAAGTGCTTGATTCTTACAATGGTAAGTTTATTTTCGCATTATAGTAATACTTCAGCATCTTTACTTAATCATATAATCTCTTAGTTAATCTACTTCACAAATTGAACATTTGGAACATCAAAAAAGATTTAGAATTTAGATTATCTAAGTTACGCAATATACTCATCCCTTGTAGGCAATTGTTAAGGAACCTATCTTTTTCCTTTTACTTCTCTCATGATTGTCACGACTCGAAATCGGTTCGTAATGGCGCCTACCATAAACCTCCCAGTAGGCAAGCCAAAATCCAAAACTTGCGGAAGACAATAATTTTATAGAAAAGAATAAACAAAGGCAGAAATAAAGATATATAATGGAGACCATAGTATAGATATGTAAATATAATACAAAATATACAAAACGGGCCCAAAAATGACCAAGAATGACAAATTATACACAAGAACCAATCCCAGACCTGGTGTCACTAGTACAGGAGCATCTAAATACAAAAAAGGCTATATACATCAATTCTGTCTAACCAAAATACAAATACAAAATACATATAAAAAGTACCAAAGAAGGAAAAACAACAAGTCTCTGGACACCAAGAGCTCACCACAATCTGAGTCTGCGATGGCCACGGGAGATCCAACGCTCATTGAGGGTGACTCGTACTGCAGTTGCATAAAAAAAGGATGCAGAAATGTTGTATGAGTATCAAAACACGGGATACTCAATAGGCATCATAGTGTATATATATATATAAAGTTCTGTTGAACAGATTTATAAGAATGTTTATCATGGAAGAAGAAGAAGAAATATTAAATTTGAAAAGACCCTCCGTGAGGTAACCTTTTCCAACAAATATTTTGTTCTTACTTATTACACCATTGTCATATACAAACATTGTTTAAAGTCAACACCTTTTCGGATATCCTTTTCAGAAAGACCTTTCCATAACCTTCAAATTTGGTTAATACAGAATTACCCATGAACATAGTCTCATCAGGTCCAATAAGAGCATATGTCTCAAATGCTTCTTTTACAACACAAACATGACATATGACTTTTCACCAATATTCATGGATATACAAAATAGTTTTATAGACTCATCTTTTTATGAAAAAGTTTTAATATTTTAAGTGACTTTCTTCCATAAAAGAATACAACTCTTTTAAACAAGTAGATAAATCAATTAAAGGTTGCATACTAGAAATATCATATACTAGAGAAACTAAATGACCACAATACCAATTAACCCACACAATATAAATATTGTTTTCATAATTATTTGTAAAGTACTTTTATTCATTGTGAGATCGTATTTACTTCATATTAGACCGGTATAAATCGTCATGAAAATATAGTCTGACTTGTATAGGCAACCAAATGGCATGTTGTTTGTGTAATGATGCAACCATAATTGATAAATGGTGAAGCACAATTTTGTAAGAAGCAGTCATTCTCTGTCATTAATTGACACATGGTTTCGCATAAAAAAAATACTAACAATAAAGACTTTATTTTTATTTACACTTTTTCTAATTAAGGATGAAATTTTTCTTACTAAAATACTCAAAACAATATTTTGCAGAACTTTGTAATTAGATACAACAAAGTTTAAAGTATATTTTATAAACTAGAAAGTTAAAACTAGTAAAGAAAATATAATCCGCAACAAATAGAAACAATATTTAAAAGAAGAAAATCGAGCCCTCTTAATGCACAATATGTCATTAAAAAAAGTATTGTCATCAAGTATCTGAGGTTAATGAAATATAGCCTCCCATGATAGAACGATCTTAATCACTACTGCATAGGTAGTGACACATGGTTTAGTATAAACAAATACTAACAATAAAGACTTTATCTTTATTTACACTTTTTCTAATTAATGGTGAAGTTTTTCTTACTAAGATATACTCAAAACAATATTTTGCAGAACTTCGTAATTAGAAACAGAAAAGTTTAAAGCATATTTTATAAACTAGAAAGTTAAAACCAGTAAAGAAAAGATAATCTGCAACAAAATAGAAATAATACTGAAAAGAAGAGAATCGAGGCCTCTTAATGCACAGTGTGTCCTTAAAGAAAGTATTGCCCTCAAGTACCGAGGTTAATAGAATATATTCTTCCATGATAGAATGATCTACTGTATAGGTACCTAAAGCCACGATGTCAATGAACCACTCAAAGGTAGTAAAGTACACTAGAATTTGTTTGTGAAGAATAGGAAAATGACATAAATTCATTGTAAAAAATGAGAGGAAACCCTTTATTTATGGACAACAAAGGGTAGTATGAATAGGGGTGCTTAGTGTTCCTTATTGGAAAAATCACAACCCTTTGGAAAAGTCACAACCCTTCGGAAAAGTCACTATCTTTCCGAAAAGACACAACCCTTCAGAAATGTCACAACCTTTCGCAAAAATCGCAACTTTTCAGAAAAAATACAACTATTCATAAAAGTCACAACTTTTCATTTTCCATATAAACCTTTTAAAACCCAACATTCCCATTGTCATTATTCTATAAACCCACTCTATTAATCAAGAGACCTTCATTCAATTTTCTTATTACTTGTTCTAATATATAGCCATGGAAGTAAACAAAGTAGAAGAAAATCTTGCCTCTCTTAATATTCCATCATCACAAAACCTTCATTTAACTGAAGAAAATATAAGAAATCAGTTGACAAATGATGATGATGATCACAAGCAAGGGAGGATATTAGTGGAGGAATTAGAGAAAATAATTAGATACAAATTCAAGAATCCCAACTTGTTGCATGAAGCTTTTACTCACTCTTCCTTCCAAGAAAACAGTAAATCATATGAGAGATTGGAGTTGTTAGGTAATTAGAAGTGGATCTAGGGCAAGTTAACCATCTACTGACTCTCTAGTCCAACTTATCTCGTTACTTTTCTTTTGACTTATTTTATATCACAAGCTTCAAAGTCTTTCTTTTTCTCTTAAACTCTGTGCTCACTCAAACAAATCTTATGCAGGTGACTCGATTCTAAATATGTTAGTAACAAAAAAACAATTTTTTGATTACCCTGATCTGCCTCCCGGAAAGCTAACAACGTTGAGATCAGCCAATGTAGATAATGAGAAACTTGCTAGAGTCGCCATCAAATACAATTTACATAACTATTTACGTCACAAGATGACTTTATTTGAAGGACAAGTAAGCACATTACAATAGACTCATCAATTCATTTGTACATTCTTTATTTGTTTCTATATATATTCAACTAAATTTGAAAAAAAAAAATAGTATATGAATGGAATTAATATTCAGTGGTTTGTATATAGAAATTTCTTCTAGTTTGGATCATCGATCGTCTGTAACGGAGAGTAAGCTAATGAATGAGGTGAAAGAAAAAGACGACTAACAAATTTCAAATAAAAATGTGTATAATAATTATAATACCTATAAGAACCAAAAGATTTAAGAAAGTGCAGAGCCTAATATGTAAAAATAAAACATAAATTTACGTTTTATGCATGCTTTTGAGTTGTGAAAAGAGATAGTAGAAGGTGGTAACCTACACCAGTACAATTTACAAAAAGTACTTAGAATGTATGTGTCAATTTAAGTGAGAAATTTTTCTTTTAGTTTGTCCGAAAAAAATAATTATCTATATACGTACGTTAGAAATTTCAATTTTTTATTTTATCATTAATGAAATAACTTTTTTGCATGCAAATTTATTTCTTTATTTGGACGATAAACTTTAAAATAAATTCTTTTATAAAGTTGGTTCTTATAAGTCAAAGCGCATTACATAAATAAAAATGGAGGAAGTATTAGATTTTTTTTTAAAAAAAAAGCTGGTTATTTTTGACAGGTAAAAGAATTCAAAGAGGCTATATTGGAGTACCCATTGCATTCAGTAGGTCTCATTGATCCCCCAAAGACTCTTGCAGATATTGTTGAATCTTTGATTGGTGCCGTCTCTATTGACTCCGATTGTATGAATACAACTTGGCAGGTATGGTTTAATTTTTTAATTTATATAATAATTGTTTATTATTGGAGATATCTAAATAATACATTGTATATTTTTATGACAGGTGGTTAATTTTTTGTTGGAACCTCTAACTACTCCAGAAAAACTCGAGCGTAATCCAATTACAAAAATGTACGAGTTATGTCAGAAGAATGGATTGAAGACAGAATTTGTTGATAAATGGGATGAAAATGGAGAGTTTGAAGTTTTCGTTGATGAAATATTTGTGGGGAAGGGAAAATCAAGTGGGAAAAAAATAACTGCAAAAAATAGGGCTGCGCACAATGCATATTACCAAGTTCTCCGAATTTTGAGTGAGAAAGCCACTATTGATAATGATCAACATTGTGATGGAAAGCAAAGCTGAAAATACTATCACAAAACTGCTAGTATTTTATATGAAATTTGCATAATTTGACTCGATGTTAACGTTTTCGATGAATTTCATCTTAATATTTTACCAACGACTCAAACTTTGATGAGATGTCCATTCAAAATCTGCAATAGACGATCAAATATTGTAACAATTATCAAAATTAGATTAAATTTTATTGTTTACAAAGTCTACGTGTCTATAATTTATCTTACATTGTCATCATCGATATATCATTTACGATCACTGTAAATCTTGGTGATTTGAGGTTGGTTTTACATTATATATGTCACCACTGAAATTGCTGCGTGCGAAAGAAAGAAATGAATATCCTATATGACATGTTATTAATTTCATCGAGGTATGAAAGTAGTACATTTTGTAATTAGCATGACAATTTATATTAAGCACAATAATTCATGTGAATTTGAAATACTATCCTTTCCTTCCATTAACAATTCATTAAAATTTAATTTCATTGGAAATAAATTCGAATAATTATAATATGAGTATTGAATTTACTATTTTCTCCACTTCTCAATTTTTACCCCAGAGGGCAGACAAATGCTAACATAGTTAAACAAAAGGGACATTTATGTGTAAAATACTCGCTAAAAAGTAAAATTTCTCGCTCCACTTAAAGCATGAACCCTTCTTTTGATCCTTGCGCTCCAACAACCCTGTGCAATTAATAGTCGTTATTCTTGTGTTTTTCCACTATCTTTTAAGTTTACGAGACACCTAAGAATACAAGCAATTCAAAGATTATTTGCATCTTTTCTAGCTAGATTATTAATAGTACTTGATACGACATAATCAACCCATTCCCACTCGAGAGAATACGTTCTTTTTGGAGAACCTGCAGCCTTCAACATATTTTGATCGATATCCTATTGGTGTTGAAGAAAACACAAGGATTACGACATTAAAATTACTTTCAACTTGTCATAAATGAAGAATTTATCAGCTAAGAATATCTTTCAATAAAAAAAGCTGTTCATAACAAAAAAATAAAAGGTGGAAATAGTAGATAAAACATTCCACAAATGAGTCGAAGTGTTTGATTCTTACAATATTATGTTTCTTTTAGCATTATAGTAATACTTTAGCATCTTTACTTTATCATGTAATCTCTTAATTAATCGACTTCAGATATTGAATGTTTGGAACATCAAAAAAGTTTTAGTTTAAGTTACGCAATATACTCATCCCTTGTACGAAATTGTTAAGGAACCTATATTTCTCCTTTTACTTCTCTCCCGGAAAATGTCACGATCCGAAATCGGTCAATGATGGCGCCTACCATAAACCTCCCAGTAGGAAAGCCAAAACCCAAAACACGCGGAAGACAATAATTTTATAGGAAATAATAAACAAAAGCAGAAATAAAGATACAAAATGGGGATCATAGAATAGATATATAAATACGTTACAAAATATACAAAACGGGCACGAAAGTGATTGAGAAAAAAAAACTATATAGACAAACAAATCCCTTGACCTTGTGTCACTGGTACAAGAGAATTTAAGTATAAAAAGGCTATATACATCATGTTTGTATAACCAAAATAAAAAATACAAAGAAAGAAAATCCACAAGTCTCCGGAAGCAAAAAGCTCACCACAATCTGAGTTTTTTACGGCCACGGGAGATCCAACGCTCATTGAGGGGGGTTCATACTGGGAGCTGCATCAGAAAAAGATGCAAAAGTGTGGTACGAGTACAAAAATATGGGTTAGTCAATAGACATGATAGTGCTAACAATAAGATTGGTAGGTAATTGTAAGTAAACAACACAACCGGCGGAGAGAAAGGCAAACATGCACCAAAACCATACAAGTCAATGAATCACAGACACATACCACACAAGAAGATGCGATGCACGTGTAACCAATGAATGAATAAAGTATAAAGTTTAATTGGAATTATATTGCTGGCTGTCCCATAGATCCCCAACGACAACTATGGTGTCACACTTCAAGCCTACACTTTGGACGTGGCCGGCAATCGAGAGCCATTGATGGTCCCAAAGTGAACCCTTGACTAACTCAAACATACACAAGCATCAAAACTAAAAAAAAAAAAAAAGTAGTTTATAAGATCTCAAAACTATCTGAATATACAAGTATTAAATATTATTTTTTAAATAAAACATCTGAAATTGAATACTACAAACATACCACGACTGTCTATCTATAAAAACTCTACTGTATAAGGATAGTTGTCAGGACAAGACCCGTGACACCTCGAAATGTTACAACTAACAAATCACAAAATTAGAGTCCTCCGAAACAAAGGAGGTCTCACCAAAAGCTGATGAACAACTGATGTGATCTCAATGAAATTCATGTTGATGATTCTAAGTACCTAAATTTGCATCATGAAATGATGCAGATCGAATGACATCAGTAGATTGAATGTACGAGTATGTAATAGGGATAAATAAAACATATAACTTAACTGAAAGATGGAAAGTAACTCAATTAAAATATAGTATAAATCATGATGGAAATCATTTAAGATCTCACTATAAGAATGCAATAATAGTAAATACTTAACTAATATATATATATATATATATATATATAGAGAGAGAGAGAGAGAGATTTTACTTTACTTTACTTGAGAGTTTCTCTAACAGATAACCATCACTATGATTCTCGTGATGATACAATGTCTTACCTATGTTGCTAGAGCCATCCTATACCATGGCAGAATATAAAACGCAACTGAATTGGTGGACTCACTAAAAAACTTTCTTGAGGTAGGTGGAGAGTCGCACATCTTGTGGTATGATCCTATCTATGTTGGATATGTAGTTTTGGGGGCTATGAGTTATCTGAACACTCCCTCAAATCGGTGCTCAATACTACTTCAAAAAAATATTATTGTATGCTCATGTAAAATAATCACTGGGTTGAGATAATTACTAAAAAAGGCCAATTTAAGAGGTAACTGAACCGTACTCAATTTTTGTAAAATACTCTGAAAGATCTTTATACTTTTTGGAAAATAGTACTCTCTTTTCAATGTGAAAAAAATAATACTTTCCTTAAGGTTAACTGAACTTCTCTTTATCTAGCTGAAATGTTTTTGAAAACTATTTAAGATCTTCTTAAAACTTTTCTCAATGTGAAAATAGTACTTTTGGACCCATTTGTATTCCCTTAAGCTCTTCTCCAAGATACATTAAGATACTTTTGAACTCACTTTAAAATTCCAAAATCAATGTAAGGAAAGTTACCGACTTGAAATAATTTTAGTAAAACTCAACATATAGGGTTCAGGTGGAACTATGTGCATGAATAATAATTCAAGAATTTAAATGCATAAAGTATCACAATCTCACAATATAGGAATTTTATAAAGCTGAGGGCAGAACCCTAGATTCAACTTGCTACTGACTGAATTGAGATGTAGGGTGCGATGACGAACTAGTCCAACACAACGAATAACCTTACATACTTGGAAGAACAAAGTTCTTGAAGGAGTTTGAAGAAGAACATGATAGGAAGACTTTGAAACCCTAGCTTGCACTACTAAAAAACTGCCAAAAAATGATGGCCAAATTAAAAGTGACGGATTGCGTCACTTTTTTTGTCAAAATCGATGGAAAAGCGTTGCAGTCACTTCCGTTGCGTTTTAGCTCGACGCTTTTCAAAAAGCGACTGACTGCGTCACTTTTTGACTCTCTCTTTTAGAATTTTTTTTAACAAAAGCGACGAACTCCGTCGCTCTATTTTAATTTCCAAATGGCGACGCCATCCGTCGCTTTTGTGGAAATTTTATTTTTGAAAATTCCAGAAAAGCGACGGACAAAAGGACTCTGTCCATTGCTTTTCTGGATATTATTATTTTGGAAAATCCAAAAAAGCGACGGACAAAATCACACTGTCCGTCGCTTTTTCTGCAAAAAATTTTACAACAGGAACTGGCTGTTTCTGTTGCCCACCTGCAAATTCAATTCAATTCAATTCAATTATACACTATTCAGCCCAATCAAACACACATAATTATAAACAATCTACACAACATAAAACAACAAACTTAAAATAACATTCAAAAGTATCTAAATCACAATTTATAGACTTATAAAGTCTTTCAAAATTCGTTTCAAAATTTCATAAATGTCCAGAGATTTAAACTAGGGAGTCAGATCTACATAATCATCCTCATCATCACTGTCACCGTCGATGTTCTCGTGAGCCGAAGTAGTAGGTCGACGAGCGAGGTTCATCACTTGTTCTTTGATTTGCTGAACGGTCTCGCTCATGCTTCATTGTTCAGTTACTCTTCTCTGCTCCGACTTTGCCAGTGACGATGTAAGTTGTGCTCTTTGAGCCGACATAGCAGCAATCTGAACACTGTCAAGTGCCTTGGCTTGACGTGACGATCCAATACCTTCTAAGCCTGACTGGAGTCGTCTTACATCGTTTTGAGAGCCTAGACCATAGCATCTACCCTTGTGTGTCCCCCCTACCACTTTTTCTTTCCAAATCTGGGTGGACAGTTCAGGTGTCATTTCGACCGAACTATCTAGATTCTTAGCGACGTACTGATGAAACTCATTCTACATATTAAATATAAAAATTGACATCAATATATATACATATCATAAATATATTCACTATTAATATATATTATCCATATTAAATAACTTACAAAAGTTTGTTTGGCCCTTTCCTCCACTCACACATCCGGATTCGACTCATTTTCTTTCTTCCTGACATGAGTCTTCTTGAAAATCCAGTTCAATGGGAATGTGTCCCAATTATTTTTCCTATTAATAAAAACTGAAATTTATAACGAAATATATGAATCAACTAATTATTTATTTAAAAGTTTGAATTAGAACTTACCATCTCTCTTGTAATTGTTCCAATGGTCTTTGCACCTTTGGTGTGCAACGAGCCACCCTTAAGACTGCCTCTAGCCTTTTAGGCTTATTCTGATATTGCCTTAAACTTGTCTGTGTTCCAATACAGTGGTCTTTGCACCTTTGGTGTGCAACGAGCCACCCTTAAGACTGCCTCTAGCCTTTTAGGCTTATTCTGATATTGCCTTAAACTTGTCTGTGTTCCAATACAGACCCAATTCATAAAAAACATGAGGCAACATCCAATCCGGACGTTCAACACTATCACGAACTTTCTTTAGCCAGCTAGACAGTCTTGCGGATGCCCTCCTCTCAAATGTGGTCGTAATGACCAAATTGCACCTCGGCTCCCAAGTACACATTGTCTGGAAAAAAATTGAATAACGTTAATTAGATCGATAGTAAAGAAAAGTAAAGTATACTAAGCTTAACTAAAAAATATATACCTTAAATTCATTAAACATCGTCTAGCGTATACTGTTTGGAATCTCGCTCCAAGAGTGATAAGATTGTGTATAAAGTCTTCTAACACAGTCTTTTAATGCCCAGGCAGCCACCTGCAAAACACATAATAAATATGTTAGTTCATGAATAATATATTAAAGTGTAAGAAATAAATAAAATAAACTAACAAATAGATAACAAAACAAACTTATGATGATCCATCCGGCTCAATCATGACTCTACCAAGTCTGTCCTTCTGGCCAGGAGCTAGAGCAGGCATCTCATCATCTGGTGTAGCACTAGGTCTAGTTGTAGATGAGGGTAATACATCAGGATGCACAAAACGTTGAGTCAATGGAGGCGTACCAGCCAAAGAATCTGACTGCTCACTACTAGAATCTCCAATCCTCATGGCAGATAACTGAGGATATGTACCTGTGGGAGATGGAGTACCTACCGATAAGGGTCGTGGTTGATGAATAGCGTGTAAAGGTAGGTCCTTGTAGCGTCGTAAAACCAATGCCTGTGAAGTAGAGGAAGCACCGACTGGTCGACAGTAATTAGGATAATATTGCCGAGGATCCGCCGTACCAAACGAAACAACAAATAAATGATTATCATGGCTGATGCGCTTTGGCGCAAAAGAAATAGATCCTGCAATATCCTCAGGATCTATAGGTCTCCTAGACTTCTTCTTTTTAGCATGTTTAGTCTGGCTAACTCCAAGATACTTGCGATGACTATCATTGTCACCGCCTGATGACATATGTATGCAAATTTACATGTATAATATATATAAAAATCAAAAATTAAATAAAATTAGCAAAATACACTAACTTACACACACACACACACACACACATATATATATATATATATATATACTAGCTAGCTTTTGATTCTACACTATTCCTCCTCGCTTGTTTCAATTCCATCATCCATTATCGTCCCATTCTTCATCATCAAATGATTCATTTTCCTCATTCTTGGATATTTCTTCCTCAACATTTAGTATCTCATCATCAGATACTTCTTCTAATATGTGTTGAGGATGTTGTAGTGTGGTTTCCAATTCAACATCAGCTTGTTGTTCAACAATTGCAACATCATTTTGATACGCCACATCTAAGACATTGTCAATTTCAATTCTTCCCACATGCTTACTTTTTATAACAACCCACCAATCAGATTTGTCTTTACACAATGGATATGGAGCGTAATACACTTGTTTAGCATTTTGTGCAATGATAAAAGGATCATAACTTCTGTATTTCCTGGTGTGCTTAACTTCAATTATATTATGTTGATGGTCCATCTTTGTGCCTCTATGTGATGGGTCAAACCACTCACACCGAAACAATACAATCTTCTTCTTAGGTCAATCTGAATACCTCACTTCAATAATGCAGCCATTAACACAACAATGAATTCTATCATACGTCAATCCTAACTTGGAAACCAAACGTTTTGCCTAATAGAAGTTCTTAGGTATGTTAAACTCCGGATTAGCTAGTTCACCCAAAAGATCAACCATTGAGTCCATAGCCGCATTAGGAACATTCCAATCTGATTTAATATTCATTAATCTAACCGCAACTGACAAGGCAGAATGTGGACTCCCTTCACATAGTGGACGACTAGACTCTTCTAATTGATCATAGAAACGTCTTGCTTCTTCATTAGGAGCTTCATCAAAAAATTGTTCCGGTTCCATCCCACCTTGAACCCCAAAAGCATCATTGATCATTTCATGAACCCTATCATGTTCAATCATATCCTGTTCAACCTTAATTTGACCATGTAGTGCAACCATATTATATTCATCCACATGCTGAGAATTATAAAACATACCATCCAATCCATCTTTTTCTCCATGATCAATCCATACAAAATATCTAGGCTTAAATCCATTACGGTACAAATGAACCATAACTGTATCTGGTTTAAAATTTTTAAGTACTTACATGCACTACAAGGACACCTAACCAATCCATTATTCTTGAAAATGTCAAGTGTCATTGTATGTTCAATAAATTCTCTAACACCGTCAATAAACTCAGGTTTCAAACCAGCACCAGTTTCATAATGCATATTATACATCCACTAACGATGATCCATCTACAAAAACATAGATATTCAAATATATTATAAATTAAATTTAATAATAATTTTACTACATTAATTCATTGTTAATAAATATTTATAATAATTACTTAATAATTCTAATTAAGTTCAATTACTACATTAATTCAGTTTCTAAAGTATATTCAAGTTCAATTTCTAAATTCAAGTTCATATCATAAAAGTTATTAGTTATATATAAAGTGAAAATTCAATAATTAGTTATATATTCAAATTCTAATTAAGTTCAATTAGTTCAAGATCTACAAAGTTAAAGCTTAATTAATTAATCAATACTAATTAATTAAGTTCAAATTAAGTTCAAGTTCTAGTTAAGTTGATCAAAATTAAGTTTATATCAATTCCTAATTAAGTTTTCAAGTTATTATAAATTAATTAAGTTCTAATTAATTAAGGTCAACAAGATTTCAAGTT
>NW_006239352.1:116818-129670 GCF_000226075.1 Solanum tuberosum
TATTAGTAGTCCTAAAATCTCAAATATAATTCAAACAAGTCCTAAATTTCAAATTCAAACTAGTCTTAAAAACACAAATTCAAACTAGTCCTAGAATCTTCAAACTAGCTAGTGCTAAAATCCCAAATTCAAAATATTAGTAGTCCTAAAATCTCAAATATAATTCAAGCTAGTCCTAATTAATTCCAAATTCAAACTAGTCTTAAAATCACAAATTCAAAGTACTGCTAAGAATTTAAAAATCAAACTAGTGCTAAAATCCCAAATTCAAACTATTAGTAGTCCTAATGCATAATAAGTGTAAGGGTATGGGGGTGAGTGATCTGGCAACAATACCACAATTACACAATAGTCGTAGGATCTCTACTATCTAAGTGAATCATAAGCTCTTACATAATTCTCATCAACATGTACAAACCCACATAAGTTGCCCTTTCAAGGCTTATGAGTAAAACTCATCCCTAACTTCTATAATCTCAAATATAATTCAAACTAGTCCTAAATTCCAAATTCAAACTAGTCTTAAAATCACAAATTCAAAATACTCCTAGAATTTAAAAAATCAAACTAGTGCTAAAATCCCAAATTCAAACTATTAGTAGTCCTAAAATCTCAAATATAATTCATACTAGTTTTAAAATCACAAATTCAATTAGTTATATATAACCTTCAAGTTCTAAGTTCAATTAGTTCAAGTTCTAAATTCAAGTTAATTAATATCTAATTTCTAAACTTAATTATATATAAACTTCTAATCCATGAATTGGTTATATTCAAGTTCAAGTTCATGTGAAAGTTCTAAAATTAAACCCTCATATATTCATTCATGACATTCAAACATTCAACATATATATTCATGATATTCAAACTTCATCAATACTAACTTCTAACTTCAAATTAACAATTTACTAACTAACAATCATCAAATTTACAAAAATCTCAATTCACAATCAAATTAAAGAATTTCATATTCAAACTAGTACTTAAATAAAAAAAAACCCTAATTCATTTGCTAACAGACACAATCAATCATTCAATAAAACACAAACTCAATAACTAATTAACAAAATCAAACAATATACCACAAATTGAAAAAAATTAAAAACTAATTTGATGAAACCCTAACCTTAAATTAAAGGAGAAAGAGACAATGGAGAGGGAGGGAAACAACAGCAACAGCGGCGTCGGCGGCGGCGGAAGCAGCATCGGCGACTTGGGCGATTTTAGAGAGAATTTAGAGAGAAGGAAGAGAGGAAAAATGGGGAAAATCGCGTCTGGTATGCATATATTTTAAAGAAAGTGACGGACAACGTCTTTATGTCTGTAGCTTTTTAAAAAAAAATGTTTGACCAACATTTTGACCAAAAAGCGATGGACTAAGAGACACTGTCCATCGCTTTCTTAAAATATTTGACCAGATATTTTGACCAAGAAGCGACGGACATAAAGCTGTCGTCCGTCGCTTATTTAAAAATAATTAAACAATTAAAATTAATAAAAAGTGACGGACGGTGTGACTTTTTTTTAATTTATAAACAATTGTTTTTAATATAAAGCGACGGCAATTATTGATTATATATATATTTGGCGCAAAAGTCAGCGAAAAAAAGCGACGGACTAAGAGATGCCGTCCGTCGCTTTTTGTAAAATAATTTTAAAAATATTTTTTTAATTTAAAAGCGACGGACGGTGTGGCAATTGGTGTCGCTTTATGGAGCCACGTCGTCCGTCGCTTTTTGGCAGTTTTTTAGTAGTGTTGAAGGAAAATGAACAAGAAAACCATTTTCGAGATTTTTGAATTAGTTTCTTGAAAATCCTATGGTCAAGAATTGAGATTTCTATTAAATATTCATGCATATATGAAGAAATTTGAGTTCGAAAGAATGAAATTCTTGGATAAGGACTTGCGTTGAAAAAGAATCTTGAAAAAAGATTTGAAATAATCTTGCATGGAAATCTTATGCTTTGATTTTGTTCCTTAGGGTTAATGACCGGTAGATTTGCACTCATTTGAGGCCGATTTAGCTAAACAATTGGCTTCCTAAATGCCTAATTATGTCCTATTCTAATGATATTTTAATGATTTGAAGCTATGAAGGCTAAAGGACAAGGCAAGGATGAATGTTTGAAAGAATGACCAAAAGTGAAAAAATAAGTGTAAAATTCACACTGTTGATCCCAAACAAGAAAGGAAGATCGCCTAACGGGTATGACCTTGCCCAAATTGGCAGTGCACAACACTTGCAATAAATTAGGCAGGTCAACAAACTTCAAATGGAAAGGCGACTCACCGAATAAGAAAGGTGAGCAGGTTGACCATCGCCAAAAATGATAGCATAAGGAGAAAAATTGAAGGCTTGAAAGGCGAACAAGGTGGTACTTGGTAATACGCTGAATGTGAAAGGCAGACTCGAACGAGTTCACAAACTGGGTTCAAACACTTGAAGTCTAGAGCAAGAAAAAGGCGAGTTGTAGAGCAATTGACAATCCATCAATTGTGATTGGTGAGCCTGACTAATGTCACCAAATGAGTAGCATATTGAGTTTTGGGATAAATTTTGGGAAACTATAAATAGACCAAAGAAGAGAGAAAAGGTAGTTCGTGTAGGTGAGAAAAAGTTGTAAGATTGTGAGAAAAGTTCTGAATATTTTTAGAGACAAATAGTGTATCTTGTGAGATCACTTTCTAGTTTTTGGGGTTTTCAACTTTGTTATTAAAATTGATAAATTGAAGTTCAATCCAAAGTGGGATGACTTATGATTACTTAATTTCATGTTACCCATGGCTGCTTTCATGAAATGTATATTTTTTTTGCTTTTTGTGATGGGTGGTTAAAACCTAAGATATAAAGGGTGCAATTATGGGGTTGGGTGTTGGTTTAATGTAGTGGGTTTCGTGTTATGTTCTGTTTTTCTGTTGCTCATACATGAATTTGGGCTAATTAGCATGGGTTTAACTTATGGATTAAGGTTGCAAACTTAATTCATACTTCCAATCTCCCATCGATGCTCGAAAGAGATTGATTGGGGTGGGCAATTAGTCCGATACTATCAATTTAGTTAGTTTGATGTCTATAACTTGCTTGAAAATAGAGGTAATGAGTCGGATCTATTTGCCCTATTTATGCATGAAAGAGAGAATAAAACAAGGTATAAGGTTGTTTAGTATAGTACATAGATGAGATTTAAAGGAGATTCTATGAAATGATGCTATGAGATCGAAAAAATATTAGTGTCATTGAAGATGACCCAGCCTATTCATCAAAGTTTATCACTTTAGAGCAACACAATTACCCTTACGTTACATTAATTTCCAATCCCCGCACCCCTAGATTACTTGTTACTTCTTGAATTTTACAAAATGTTAGTTTAATTGAGACCATTTATAACCAAATCTTTTTTATTAAATTGGTTGAATCATCCACCCACTTGTTTTGACTACTACAAATGAATGATTTTACAATAAGAGTTTCCTGATAGAATTCTCTATGATATACAATTCTCTATGGAATTCGACCCCGACTCTTAGTTTGGTATGTTTATTAACAATGACTGTTGTCTCTTTTAATTGGTTTTAGACAGTATATTTGAGCGATAAAAAAAATGGCGCCACTGTCGGGGAATGGTGGTTGAGAATTCTATTTGAGAAATTAGTTTGTAAATTTATTTAGTTGTAGAAGATTAATGCTTTGTAATGTTGTTGGATGATTTGTAGGTCTAGTACAATGAGTTTCCATGGTAGTGAGAACGATAGTCACTATGATCAAAATGACAACATGGGTGATTTGAATTATATACATGTATATATCATTCAAACCACGGGAGCCATCCAGATACCTCCCAAATTCGGGAGGGTGGTATTTCATGTAATCGGAACAATGCTACATTTGCACCAATTACGAGGAATGTTTGGGGGCTTAGCACATGAGGATGCCCATGAACACCTTCAAAATTTTGTGAAGGTGTGTGGGTCGTTTTTGTTCAAAAATACCTCACAAGAGTCCGTGAGGTTGAGGTTATTCCCGTTCTCTTTGATAGGTGAAGCTACAAGATGGTTGGAGGAATTGCCAAATGACTCTATCACTTCTTGGGAAAAGTTGAATGAAGCTTTATTGGAGAGATTATTCCCCCTCCCCCCCTCAAAGATGGTAAAATTTCGAAGCCAAATCCAAAATTTTAAGCAAATTGGAGGTGAACCTCTACATGAGACTTGGTTGCGGTTCAAGAAACTAATTTTGCAATGTCCACCACATGGTATTCCAGACAATGTTCCATTGCAATACTTCTATTTTAGCCTTGATTCAGTCAATAAAGGTGTGGATGATTAGCTAGTCATAAAGAGGAATAATAAGGCAGCTAATGAATTAGCAACCCTGTTGCTAATGACATGATCAAAGTTAACCAAGCATGACATACTAGGAAAGACCAAGTTTATACTCTACTACTAAGCTTGAGCAAAGAACAAATCGATAAGGACAATGAACGAGATGAAAACATAGCCAAAATAATGACCCAACTTGATTTGTTGTCCAAACATGTCATGGGAGGTGGACTTAAATCGGTGAATGCAGTTGGAACTAATAGTGGGAAGTGCCTGGATGATGCCATTTTTGAGGCATTATACAATGAAAAAGTTCAATATTTGGGAAACCAAATGGGTGGTTCTCACCTAAATTACCAATGATAATTTGGGAACCAAGGTTGGAATAAGGAGAGAGAGAATGTTTGGAAAGATAGGTGAGGTTGAAATTAGAGAGATAGGGAGGCTGACAAAGATAGATATGCTCCATCCCATGATCGTCATCGACCAAATGACCCAGCTGGGCTAGAAGGAAACTGAACCAAGGAAATGCTCACAAGGATCTTTAACAAGGTTAATGAGTCCGACAAAATATTGAAGGAATTGAAAAATGACTTCTCCACTTTATCTCAAATGATAACCTTTCATTCGGTATCTATCAAGCAGCTGGAGACCGAATTGTGCCAGATCTCCACCCATCTCAATCAGAGGCAAAAGAGAATATTGCCTAATGAGAGCGTCCCTAATTCCAAAAATGAATGTTGATGAAATGAGAACTATGTACTGCCATGACATTAAATAAGACACTTCTTGGAAGGCAACCCAAGTCTTTACTTTTGTAGTATTACTTTCAATAAAGTTTATTGTGAGTGTAGGTTGAAAAGAAGTTAAAGTGTTATGAGGGGAACATTAGGCGATGCCAAAACCATCACGATGATCTGCCAAAGGCGTTGGATGGACTCATTCTTGTCCGCCTTCTGAACTAGGAAATATGGAAAAGTTTACTTTTAATTTAGGTGATTTGAGATCCAAAAGGCGATCCGCCTAAGTACACTATGTCAACTCCATCGTGTCTGTTGAATCAACCTTCAGACTTGGTGTTTTTTCAGGCCTTTTCAGCGAGCTTCAACTCCAGCTGGCGATCCACCGAATTGCACTTTGCGACATTATTCGTGACTGCCGAGTGTCCCTGGTATAATAAGTCCAAGGGTCTTTTTCAAATTCAAGAAGAAAACCATTTGCCATTTTTGAGACCTTTTCTTCCATTTTGTTTGCAATACCATATTTGAGTGTGTGAGCATCCTTTGTGTGTGACTATTGAGTACGTGGAGTACATTTTCTTGCTCGATCCGTTAACCCAGCCCTAATCTCCCTTTTTTCTAGTTTTACTTCTTATCGAGGCTGGTTTTCTATTTTCATTCATATTTTGAGACTTAAGTTGAGTTTAATGTATGGGCATTAGGACAGGTGATGCATGTTATTATTAGATTTCAATGGGTAGTGCGATAATGACTGTATTGAATTGTGCCCATGAATTGATTGCTATTTTTCTTGCCTAAAACTTGATAAACTTGCTTGTGTTGGTTGAATGTTTATATTTTGTGGGTCTTGGTTGAATTTGATATGGGTGAAGTCTGAGTAACCCAATATTGACCCGATTGAATGATTTTTCCCAATGATAGATATAGTGACGTGTTTCTTAAGGGCAAATCATCAATTTGAGCAATACTTTGTGATATCTAGGGGATGTTTGATCGAGTACCCATGGGTTGATAAGCATATGGGTGGACTATAATGTTGTGGGAAACTTGACTGTGTTGCGTATGTTGGGTTTGTCTGTGAAATTAGGCACTAGGCTGAGAACCACCTGTTCGGCAGGCTTGTCTTAGCTCGCCAAGGCGGTTAGGCGAATCGCCGAGTAAGCCCGAGCTCACCTTCTTGAGTGAATTGGTGACCTTGGCTAATGTTCCATTCGGTGAAGTTGTCTTAGTTCGCCGAACCCACTCGGCGTATCCCCGAGTGGGAGTGGACATCATTCTTGATGCCTATTTCTTTTCATTTTGCGCTATTAGTTTCAGCGAACTTGTCTTGGCTTGCTGAAACCAACTCGGCGATTTACTGAGTTGGAATTGACTCCGCCCATTGTACCTTAATTCTTTGATAATTGCTTCTGTCCAATTCGGTGAGCTCGCCGGAGCTCTCCCATCCTATTATGTAGACCGCCTTCTCATTGAGCGTGCCTTAGGACATTTTTGAACTATGCTTAAAGTCGAGTTTGATTTAACCTAACCTTTAGTGATTCTAACCTGGGTCAGTAACCCTACCCTCATTTGAACACCCTCTAGCATACCTATTGCACTACCCTGAGAGAGGTTCTTTCACACACCTAGCATCCTCAACAATAGTAAATCACTTGCCGGAACCATTTCCCATCGGTAAAATATCTCTAGCCGGAACCATTTCGCATATACTTTATATGAAATCACTAGTAGGAACTATTTCCCATTGACTTATTATCAATTCACTAGCCGAAACCATTTCCCATCGGCTTTATATCACTAGCCACAACCATTTTCCATCAGCTTTATTTCACTAGCCAGAACCATTTCCCATCAGCTTTATATACCTCACTGGCAATGACCTCGTCATCATAAAACTTACCAAAAATGACTTTGACATCAACTATCACATGTCCCATCATGACGTTTAATAATCAATGCACACAAGTAATATCACACCACACGAAAGAGACAACAATTCATGCAATTCAAGTCCACAAATAATGCTATCAAGCATTGCATCAATAAATCATTAAAGGTTACAACAAGGCAATTCACATCACCATGTTTATCACATAGCATTTGCAATGTCAACCCCTTTTTATTCGTTAAAACTTATCAAGTGAACAATTAACCGTTCACCTCATTCTGATTACTCCCAACACATAAGCAACGAAGAGAATACACGAATTCTACTAGAATACAAGGTTTAGGAAATCACTTGCCTTAAATAAATCAATAATCACTCTAAGAGTTGAGTCTTCCCCTTCCAAATCATTTTCAAAGCCACATAATCTATATACAATCAAGTATTCACCATCACATTCTGGAAAATTAATACCCACATCAATTAATTAGATAAATGGAACAATCAACTCAAAACCAAATTTCAAAAAGAAGGTTTGAATCTGAAACATAGTACTTGAAAACATTACTCAAGTTTTGAGGAACTCATAGGGAAAAATCATCTCAAAAAAGGACTCGAAAACACCTCACGATCTCCATTTTATCTAAGATCTTGAGTTCTTGAAAAACCTCACCACTTACCAATAAAAATCTCATATTTTAATGTTAAAACCCATAAATAATCAAACAGAAATGACGGTTTGGGATCATGAAACCTTACCCAAATTATTTAGCACAAGAAAACCTTCCAAAATCCCCACCAAGGGTTCCGCAAACTCAAAAATGGAAAATGGGGCTCAAGCCCAAAAATGGCAGTTCAAAACCCCCTCTTAGATGTCGCTAAAGCGACCAGTGGTTTGCAAAAGTGTACCCCACTAAAAGCTTGGGCATCGCAAAAGTGAAGCCTCCTTCGCTACGAAGGTCGATTAAGCGACAAGGTCTTCTATTAAGCGGAGGTCGCTTAAGATACATAACCTTCGCAAAAGCAAGGCCTACAACACTAGAAAATAGAAACAACTTTCAAATATTGAAAGGTCCCTTCTGTATTTGATCAGAACCTAGTACACAAACCCACATATTCAAATCAATTGTACTCGATGTTCTGAACTAAATGGGACTGTCAAAAAATGAATGTGAGATCTCCTTGACCAGACATCCATGAAAACCACAAGAAATTAAGTCAACACCTAAAAAGGATAAAACAAGCTTGTGACCTCTCAAAAATAGATCAAGACCTCACCTAGGCCTAAAATCATCCGACGAATACAATGGAACTCTCGGAGTTCTGATTCAAGTATCTGGTACTAAAGTCAACGCAAAGGATAAAATTCCACAAATTCAAAACTTAGGATCTCAAATCCTCAAAAAGGCTCCAAATCATAAACCTACAACTCCCACAAATTAAATTTCACCTTTTGGGACTTATGGAATCGACAGAAATCCATTTTGACACTTGAAACTTCAAAAGACACCGTAAACCACTTTCTTAACAACTTAGCCTTTCAAACTCAAAACTTACAATATTCTCAACTTGGAACTCATAGTTTGAAACTAACATCCAAAACTCAAACATAAAAGACTTGGGTTCGATAGCGGGATTACAAAACCAGGTCAGTACAAACCAAGTAATAGATGTCGTATCTTTCACTTCTTGTTCCTTATGTGAGGAGTGCCATTTTGTCTATGTGGACTGGAAAATATTAGGATGTATGGGCCTTTTTCCTCATCTAGGCAATCCTCTATTAGTTAAGATGACTCAATTTTCATGTTTTCATCCAAGCCTAATGTAAAAAAATGTTTCGAATGAGGTCCAATATGCCTAAACTCTAAAGCAACATTATTAACAATATTCTCACTTTTGTGCTCCTTCTCAAAATCGACGCTAAGGAATAAAGTATAACTGAATGGTTGGCATACCTCTTTTTGCTCCACTTGTTGCTCAAATAAATCCATAATGTAAGCCTAATTCTCCACTTCATCCCTCCTACCAACATCACAAATAGCATAAGAGTTATAATAAATGTTTAGGGGAGTGGCATAAGAGTTAGGTAAACCATTTTCAACGCCATCTTGACCACCGCATTTAAGAAATATAAGACACTTGATATCCAAGAGGGGTCCATCACAATACTTACAAAGATAACTATCACCCAACAACCACTTATCCCAATCATCCATATCAATAAGAGTATCAACATATTCAAGGAAAAAATAATTTGCACGAAAAATAAAAAATAAAAACATAAATAGATAAAAAAAAATTATAACCTCAAAAAATATTTAATTTCTATGGCCCTGGCTACACCGCCAAAAACATGTTGCGTCCAAACGCGCACGCAAGTGTACGCGGTAGTGCAAGTTATATAGTGGCTCTAGAAGAGTTGGACCATCGAACCAAAAGAACTTGTCGATTAACTATTTTACTAAATTACACTAATAATAACTATTTATTCAAGCGTACCAAAGGAGTTTGACTTCTAAGAACACAAGAATGAAATACCTGCACTAATGATTGGTAAAATTCAAGGGTTGCAACCTACTTATAATTCATGCATAATATCTTCTTATGAGGACTTCAATTGGATATCAAATCAGTGATTTACAAGGTTGAATGTATGATCATGCTCTCCTGACCTCTAATCACATGCCACAACTGGCAGTCTAACTACATCATTGAGCGGGGATAAACTAAATCATGTGCGGAGCAATGAGTTTTCATCTTGTTTAGTAACAAAGAAAGATCTCTAGGTATATCCATGTCCTATATACAAATCAACCCTAGTTTCTAGAGAAGATCGTGCTCCTTTTGTCCCACGTTCTATCCACCTATTCTTCTCTCGAGTTTAATTTGGACAGTGAGTTTATTTCAATGGTAGTCAATCATAAAATTCTAAATGAAGAACAAAAGAGCAATTTATGTGATAACCAACTTCAATCCATAAAATACAATATTAAACAATCATTCATAGCCACCACCCCAGAACAAGGGTCTTTAACTACTAATGTCTATGAAAAAAAAGGAAGGACACAACCTTGAAAAGTGTGAGAGCACTCCACTACAAAATATATCCTAATAATTATTCAGATGGAATATTTATAGATGTAGGGAACCCTAAATAAAAAAATTGAGTAAAAATAATAATTGGGAAACCCAAAACAAAAAGAATTTGATTCTGCGTGAAACAATAGTCGGTTCATATATTTCCCCCGCTTCAACTTGAAAGTGTCTCCAGAATTTGACACGTGGAAGATTAGTGCATATAGTAATTCAACTTTTCCTTCAACTGATCTTATATAATATATATTATTATATTAAATTAAATCCATTAACTTGTATGCTTGATTTCCTTCTATAATCTTTCATCTTTAGTTCGTTTTAGCTCCAAACTTATTCATCTTCACACCAATTTAATCCTAAAAATAAAATATACTATTAAGGAAAACTCACAAAATCCATACTTAAAAAGAAAAAATAAAAATACTAAATGTGAGGAAAATAATGATTAAAAATATGTATTTTTGGACTCACATCACTTCTCATACTCATGTTCCAACAATGGAATATCTATTTTGATTGACATTGTCGATTCACATTTTTTGAGCCTTGCACATCCGCTCAACATTTTTATAATTGGAAATTAACTAACTTCCACTAATATATATTCTAAAATCACTTATTAAACATAGATGCCCTCTGATGGCGATCTCTCTCTCAACCAAATTTTTGTTCTTGTGATTTCTAGGGTTATCACTCTAAAGTTCGCAGCAGAGAATCTTCTCTCAAGATAGGTGGAAAAAGATACTCTTAATATGCATCAACTGTACAATATACAGAATTACAAAGATATTGGAAGGTATTTACAATCCCAAAAAATATGCTACTACAATCCCAAATGATATGCTATACAATCCACAATATATTCTAATTGATCTACATTAAATAGGAACAAATCTACCCATTAACTACTTTTCTTAACTCATGCTAACACTCTACCTCAAGATGGATCATAGAAATCATGTATGCCCATCTTTATAAGTCAGAAGATCAACCAGCTGTAGTTAAAACTTTAGTTAGAACATCAAACGCTTTTGTGGATACAAATTTAGTTAGAACATCAACCAGCTGCTCTAAGGTCTTCAGATATGTAACATCAATTGTCTTATCCTCAAACTTCTTATAGATGAAATTACTATCAATCTCCAAATGGTTAGTACAATCATGTTTAATTGGGTTTTCTGTAATTTTAATAGCAGACTGGTTGTCGCAAAATAAGTTCATAGGTTTTTCGAGTGTAAAGCCAAACTCCCCCTTAAGCCATTTCAACCATAGTAATTCTTGGATACCTTTAACCATTGCTTTGTATTCAGCTTCTGCACTAGACAATAAGACAACTTTTTGTGCTTTACTTTCCTAGTAACCAAGTTACCTCCAACTAAAGTGAAATACCCTGTTGTTGAGCGTCATCGTTCTCCTTTTGCACCTCAATATGAATCACAATAAACCATAATTTTTGTATGGTAATTCTTAGAGACCACGAGTCATCTTCCAGGTGCTAAATATAAGTATCACAAGACCTTAATGTCTACATTCATATGAACTTCACTTGTATTACGCGTAAAGCGACTTACCACACTAACCACATAAGCAATATGCGGTTGGGTATGTGATAAGTATATCAAGCATCCTACTAATCTTGATATCTCACTTTGTTAGTAGAAACTTGATCAGAAAGTTCCTCTAAGCTATGATTTTGTTCATTCAGTGTATCAATAGGTTGACAACCTATTATACCCATCTCCTTTAACAAATCAAGAATATATTTGCATTGAGACAAAAGTATTTGTTGTTTAGACCTAATAACTTCTATACTCAAGAAATACTTTAATCCTCCTAAATCTTACATATCAAATTCAAAGGACAAGTAAGTCTTCCATTTACTCATCTCATCAACATCATTACCAGTAACAATCATATCATCAACATAAATGATAAGAACAATCATCTTACCATTTTGTCTCTTCAAAAACAAGGAATGGTGTGCATTGCTCTGAGTATAGCCATATTACTTCATTGCTAGTCGGAACATTCCAAACCATGCTCTAGGCGATTATTTCAGATCATACAATGCCTTTTTTTAGCTTGCACACTAAATTTGTATTTCTAGAGGTATTGTAACCAAGGGGTATATATGCTCATATATATTTCTTCAGATAATTCTCTGTGCAAAAAGCATTCTTCACATCATATTATCGTAGAGGCCAATCAAGATAAACATATATTCATAATACAACACTAACAGTACTTAGGTTTACCATAGGCGCAAAAATCTCCTAATAATCAACACCCATAGGTTTGTGTAAACCCACAAGCAACTATCTTGCTTTGAATCGATCAATTGAACAATCTGGCTGGTGTTTCACACAAAAAAAAAAAACTGCATCTAACATGTTTCTTCCCTTTTTTGTAACGACACAATATCCCATGTATGGCTTTCCTCTAGAGCTTGCATCTCCTCATTCATGGATTCTGCCCATTTAGGATCATCCAATGTTTCTTCAAATATTGTAGGGATATTAACCGGTGACATCTGATTCACAAAGCCTTGGATAGAGATTGGTAAGTGTCCACTGGAAACATAATGTCACTCCTCGAGCTACCCCCGAGACGCGGACATGGGACCTAGGACCACAAGTGATCCCAAGCTAACCCTGCTGGCATGATCATGAGCATACTAAATATAATCTGAATAATAGAAACTGTGCGGAAGCTATAATCATAAATAAAATGAAAATATGGGGAATACCCATATACTATAACTGAGATAAATGATAACTGATGAGTTTAATACAAAGAAGATATTAACTCAA
>NW_006239352.1:130727-139984 GCF_000226075.1 Solanum tuberosum
TAACTAGGGTTTTTGACCTTTTATCTCCTTTCTTGATTCTAATTTTCTAAGTTTTGATTAATGATTTGACTTAGGTAAGTTCTAGTTATGTTTCTAGGCTTAAACTGATTAAAACCTCATGATTTAGGGTCTAAACGACGTATCTTAGGGGTTAAAAGAAATAGGAAAAGACTAAAATATCCCTGACTTAATTGTTGTCGGAGTGACTGACGGATTGGACCTACGGTCCGTCACTCAATCTACGGTCCGTCGATTGGGTCCGTAGGTCGAGTCTACCTGACATGGCTTCACTAAAACGAGCATAACTTTTTACTTGGAGGTCGGATTTTAGCAAACTCGGTGGCGTTAGAAAGATAATTAAATTAGATATCATACCATAGGTCAGGGGACACACAATTCCTTTTGTGCTAAAAGTTATGACCATCTGAAGTTGACCCATCAATAATTTTCAGCTATCTGGCTGTTGACCCTAACTTACGGTCAGACCTATGGATTGTGGATCGATTGACGGTCCATGCTAGTCGACCGTATTTTGTCTCGATCCACGGACACAGACCACGGACCGTGGTCTGACCTACGGACCGTGAGTCTATCCGTGGGTCGACACTTAGCCGATTTTTCTGAGCTTGGCTGGGGAGGGGTTGCAGTGGTGAACCACGGACCACCAACACGGGCCGTGGTCTGACCTACGGTCTGTGGATGGCAACCGTGGGTTGCACCTGCAACTTTTCAAAATCTGCATTTTGGTCTGTTTCGAATATGGGGCGTTACAGGTATTGAGCATGCAGGATAGAGTTAACCCGAAATAACATATAATTGAACAAAGCAATAAAGCAGTGAAATAATCTGAACATGATATAGATACTGAAAATACTGAATACTGAGCTAACTGATGCAATGACCAAATTTATAAAATGCTGAGACTGAATACTGACTGTACTGAAATATGGTCAATGCAATAGAGTCTGACTGAACTGTGGGAGCCACTAATAACCGACATAAAACCACATGAGCTAAATGTGGAGTCCGGTGTATATGCCCCAACGAGAGGACCCACTCTAGTCCAACTCGGTATTATGCTACTTCCAATGAATTAAGTGGTTAACTGGTTATGACTGAATTTCTGTAAAATACTGGATAGCTCAAAACTGAACATGCAAACTGAGAATGCAACAATTAATCTGATAATGATGCATTAATAACTGAGGCATGTATAACTGAATACTGAAATATCTGACCTAGCATGTGTAATTCAAGAACTAAAGAAATACATAGCTAGGGTTCTGAAATTCATGCAATAAACTGAGAAATAACATGATAATCTGATTTGGAACATTTAAATAACTAATTCATGATGATCTGTTGAAATTCTAGAAACCTAGGTCTGTTCATAATCATGGAATCAAGAATCTGACTCAAAACTAGGGACCTAATGGGCAAAAGAAACCCACTAGTGAGATCCCACATACCTGGTGACGAATTCCACGGAAAAACCTTTCGATTTCGGGGCTGGAACTGAAGGAAACTTGCTGCGTTCTTGAACTAGGGTTCTTGACCTTTTCCTCTTTCTCTTGCTTCTAATTTTCTAAGTTTTTGATTAATGATTTTGACTAAGGTAAATTCTAGTTATGTTTCTAGGCTAAAACTGACTAAAACCTCATGATTTAGGGTCTAAACGCCATATCTTAAGGGTCCAATGAAATAGGAAAAGACCAAAAGACTCCTAACTTAATTGCTGTCAGAGTGACCAACGGACTGGACCTACGGGCCGTAGGTCAATCGACGGTCCGTCGATTGGAGTCGTCGGTCGAGTCTGCCCGACAGGGCTTCACTAAAACGAGAATAACGTTTTACTCGGAGGTCGGATTTTAGCAAACTCGGTGGCGTTGGAAAGAGGATTCAATTATCTATTATATCGTAGGTCATGGGACACACAAATACTTTTGTGCTAAGAGTTATGACCATCTGAAGTTGACCCATCAACAATTTTCAGCTAACTGGCTGCTGACCCTCATCTACGGTCAGACCTACGGACCGTGGATCGAATGACGGTCCATGAAGGCCGACCGTAGTTTGTGTCAGAGGATGGGTAAATGAGGTCTCGATCTACGGACACAGACCATGGACCGTGGTCTGATCTACGGACCTTGGGTCTGTCCGTGAGTCGGGACTTAGCCGACTTTTCTGAGCTGGTTTGGGAGGGGTTTCAGTGGTAAACCACGGACCACCAGCACGGGCCGTGGTCTGACCTACGGTCCGTGGATGGTGACTGTAAGTTGCACCAGTAACTTCTCAAAATCTGCATTTTTTGGTCTGTTTCAGATACGGGGTGTTACACATAATGTGCAATAGGATATTCGATTTCCTTTGGATTATTAGTGGAGTATCTTACTGGTGCTTTTCCTTGATTGGTCCGCAAAGGTAACTGATATCTACTCATGTTATCATCACTAGAAACCACTGGTGTAGTGTCATCTATTAAATTATTAGTATTAGTTTCCTCATAAATAACACAAACCTCAAGAACATCATCAGAAGGAGCATTATTGGTGGGTACTAAAGGTACTGGAGATCGGGATTCTTCATTTTCTTGTTGTAGTGTTTGATTGAGAATCCCTTGGTCTGGAGTTGTTTAGCTAAGCCATGTATTATCTTAATTTGTACCACTATTATCAGGTATTAACACCATCCAATTTTGCTCTTTCACTTAATTTCCCCCTGTTGACACCTAATTTTGACCCTCCATGAAAAAAATTAATTTGCGAGCTTCCTTAATTCCAAACAATTTGAACTAACTAATTTTCTAAGAATTCAAAATATGTTTCAAGATATTTTAAGAATTTTATTCACTTTTATAATATTTTAAAATAATAAATATGTTTTATAGTGTGACGTATGTAATTAATATATTTTTATAAATACTTGAAAACTATCTTAGAAAAAAGATTTCATTATTATTATTATTATTATTTTAACATTAAACGCTTTATTAATCTAATTTAGTTTGAATTATAACTATGTTGTTGAATTAGTTATTTTTATTAAGTTAATTATTTTATTCTGTTAAGATTAAGAAGCTCGTTAATTAGTTTTTAATAATTCATCTTATTTAGGTTTTAGTTGAGGTCGCAAATTAAATTCAATGTGGCTACACCTTATTAACGATTTTAGCCATCTTTTTTTTTTAACCTTTAAAGTACCAAATATTGGGCCATTTTTTCAGCCTAAATCCATTCATTCAGCAAACCCCTTCTTTTCCAATTCCTATCTCCCGTAATTCCCAGCCCAAATCCACCTATTTTCCAGCCCACCAATTCCCAACAATACTATATTCATCCATTAATAATCCAACACAATCCACCAAATGATTCCCCAACCCGGCCCACTTCACTTTCCCAACCTTTAAACCCATCACTGCCATCAATGATGTTAATAGAAGCAGTAGTGTTAACATCGTTCCAGCAGCATGAACTTTTCCTCAAATACGACATCAACAATATGCATCAAACGACAACATCAGCTTAAGCGGCGTCTTCACGGAGTCAAAACATGGAAGAGCAGACGTGTTTCTCTTTTCCGTGTCGTCTTCCTCCTCGGCCAGAACAATGGTACAAAAACACTGTTCCAGCAACTAAAAGCACCTGTGCTTTTGTCCTGGCAACAGTGTTTGTTGTCCTTTGCTTGCGCGGGATGATGCCACGTCGTCGCTCAAGGACGAAGTAGTCGATCCCAAGCGTCGATTCGCCCTTTCCTCTTTTGGAATGGGTCGAAATTGCAGGGAAAGGTTGCCTCCCCTTATTTGTGAAAGTTTTTTTAAATTTTTGAATTCGGAATTGGCCCTGTTTTGCCCGAATTTTGGTCCATTTTCGAACCCATTTTTTTCCCTTCTATATAATCGTTGGTTATTCACTGTTGAGGGAGGGGGGGGGGGAATGAGTCGGCTTTAAAGAGAGAAACACAAGAAAAGATAGAAATTTATAGAGCATAAGTAAGCAAAAGAGTTTTGGGTGATAGTTGTTCGTATTGCTGAAATTCTTAGGTTATTCGTTTACAATTCAAGGTTTCTATTAAAGTCTTTCGCTGGTGGTGTAGGAAAAAGCTCTGTCACTAGCTCGCCGTTCCGGTTTGCTGCTCGGCAAAAAGTAATCATTTCTTCTTCTCTTAAGATTTTCATTTTGTTGTGTGTTCATCGCTAGATTAAGTTAGTGTATTCATTATTTGCTAGCAATTTTTAGTTTTGCTTTCTATTCTAGTATCTTAGTAGTATTAGTTAGTTTATTTATTTATTTTTATTTTAGTTATATCTTAGTAGTATTAGTTAGTTTTATTTATTTATTTTTATTCTAGTTATATATAGTGTTTTTCTAAGCTGTCTAAGCTCATATCTCCTCTATATCTTTCTTGAGTTTCAATCTGTCTAGTTCTTTGTTTATGTCCTCTGTTTATCATTAAAAATTTTATCTGTTGAATAAAAAGTGTTTGCTAGCATCACTCTGGTTCTTGTATATGAAAAAATAGCCATGTGTTTATCTTTACTTGTTCTTGTTTTGATCAATAGCTTTTTTTTCATTTCCCTCTTTAGACGCATAAGGAGATGTGATATGGAATTGTTGTGTTTAGTTATATCGATTCAAAAGGTTCCTTCTGGTGTTTTGAATGTCTGTCGTTGTTGCCTAAATGTCTTTTGTGTCTGCTTATTTTGCAAAAATCTGTTAGTGTGAGTTGTATATACTGGATTCCCACTCCAACCGGGACCTGTTTAAGTGAGAAATATTTTATTTTTGGGGCTGCTCTTTAGCATTTCCCAAAGAGTTATTCTTGAATGAATGAAAACCCTCGAATCTTATGCATTTGACTCTTTAACTCATTAACTTTAGATCCATGCTTGAATTGGTTGAGATAGGACTATTGTTTTAACTTGTCGAATGTGGCTGCCTGCTTGACTAAACAGTGATATGGTTTTATTCGTGTTTGTTTCTAAAATTTGAGCACTTTTGTTCCCATTTTTAAAGTTATCATTTGGTTAGTTTCTTTTTCCCTGTGTTGATTTTAGGGCATGCATGTACTTCTCTATTATTGTTTTTATAATACTTAATATTATGAGCATTGACATATGTGTTTATAGCATTATTTTTCTATATTAAAGTCAATGAGTTGTTACTAATGTATTCTATTTATGTTGCATGTAATTTGTCCGAGTTCGCCACGAATTCATTTCATTCCTCTTGCATTTCGGGAGATCCATAAAGACTCAAATTCCTCTTTCCGAGTCAGCCAACCGTAAAAATTGACGAACAAGTTTCAAAGTTGAAAGAAAACTGAAGCAGACCAGAGAATTGAAAAGAGTGGGCTCAAGAGGCCCGCTCTTTATTTTATTTTTAAAATTGTATTTTGTTTGGGCCTAAGCCTTTTTTTCTTCCATTATCATTATGTGTTAGTTATTAGGACAGGTACCAAGTGCAAAAAGTGGGCCTAAAGTCCAACGAAAAATTAGCTTATATTATGACAGGTGCACATGGGCCTATGGCCCAAAGCTGAAATCATGCCCAAGTACTGACCCAGGCGGACAGGAGAACCAGACTTGGGTCCAAGTCTCTCGCTCTTTATTTATTATGTTTGTGTATATGTTATCGATTTTAAGGTTTCGAACATTCAAACCCCAGAAGACACTCATTTTGAATTAATCACTTAAACTAAATTATCCGTCTCTTACTTGACTTAAAAATAAATAAATAAGTTTACCAAATACTTCTTTTAAATAATATTGCAATATTTTTCTATTTCTCCCTTAAAATTGTCCTAACTATAAGATAGTTCAGTTTTGCAATTCAAGCTAAGTTAAAAAATTAATTTAGCCAAATAGTTAATTACCGGATAACCGTATATTAGCGGCCATTTCGGGTGCGTTCAAACCCTTCCCGAAATGCTAATAAGAACCCTGAACCCCTTTTAAGTTTTCAATAGATTTACTATTTTAATCTTTTGAAAAATCGGTTTTCTTAATTTTCATTCATTCAAAAATTAAGTGGCGACTCTTAAACCAGTCTTAAAATATATTTTTCTTAACTAAACAGAATGACAACTCTGCTGGGGAATTGAATGGTTCTAACCTTAAGATTAATTTGTTTGGCTACATGTTTTAACTGTCTACTTGTTTTATTTATCGTATATATTGAATTGTGGCATTCATGGCACCCGATTCCGCCAAACGGAAAGTAGATTGCATTAGGAAAAAGGCGGTTACATGGCTTACCACGGCTGTCCTTCAGAAAAAACACAAGTTGAATTCTTTGGAAGTGATAAACGAATAGTTGGCTTGTGGTTATCCAACATCGTTTATTAGACTTCACCCCGTTGTTTGTCTGACTCGGGTAACCGTCATTTCTACACCAATTCTAGTCAACCTAGAATAGAGCGAAACCAAATCCAAATCTAAGCATTAGCCTAAGACGGCTTAATACCCAAGGCGTATTAAGTCCATTAGTAAAACCGCCAAAATTATGTCCAAGGTCCACGACCTAACGACATACCATATTATTTGACATTTGAAAGATGTATGTGTGGAAACCTGATTGTTGCCTATTTGGGGGAGAGAATCTTAACCGTGCTTTGTTTTGTAGGTATGGATCGATTCCCCAAATTCGACATGGTAATAGAACCCCAATTTTGCTCAAATTATGGTACAACGACCTCACTGTGGTTCACAAAAGAGCCCTCAACAAATATATAGGAGCCCTAATAGAACTCATCAATATGGTTGGGTGGCCCGAGCTGATTGAAGTCCTCACAGGCTATTGGGACAACGAGAAAATGGTGTTCCGATTTGGGACCATGGAGATCACCCCAACAATCGAGGAAATTCGGGACGGAATAGACACAGTCGGTACAGGGCTTGAAAGAAGAGTGAGAAAACAGGAACACATCTTAATCCCTAACAAGCCTACTCTCGAGGATATAACAAATTGGTTCGGATTAAGAAAGGATTACGCTTTCTGGGCCGAAGGTTCTAGCGTTTCTTTTATGAATCTCTATGTTAGATTTGGGAACGCAAGCTTTTATGCAAATTACGACCAAGAGTTCAGGGTTACATTCAGAGGATGGGACGGGATCAGATCTTTAGCATTCACTATCGCGCTATTAGGCACTATGGTTTTTCCCCAAGGCCCGAGCCTCAGCATCAACAACCGGTTAATAATGCTTGTACACACTCTCTTCCACGAGCATCTGAACCAAGGGCAAGTGAAGTATTATCCTATCGCGCCTGTCATCCTGTCCGACATGTACCGTGCTTTGGGAAAATATAAGGAAGGACATCTCTACTTTCAGGGCTGCAATCTCCTCCTCCAATGGTGGAGAATGAGTCACTTGGTGAAGAGACACGGAACTCAAAGACTCCATACCCTCGATGAGCATAATGCTCTTAAGGGTTTGAATGATATGTTGTTTTGGACGGATTTAGAAAATAGGAAAACTAGAGGAAGATGGGCTCAGATCTTCTCCGAGCTGAGAGAAGAAGATATTCAGTGGATGTTCGATCGCTTCATCTCAAAGGATGTCATAGTACGGGGCCACAGACAACTCGTGCTTCCTCTACCAGGTATTCGGGGTATCCGCCCGTATGCGCTCATCCGGGTCTTGAGGCAGTTTGGGAGAAGACAAACTACACCCCCAAATGCATACTACCGTATTTATGTGTTCGACATTGGGGACGATAGAGTGCATGAGGCTTGAGAGATGCTGAGAGAATGGAAAAAAACAGTACGAATGGATGACAAAACCATTGCTGTGGACCGGTTTAATGCCGGGTACGATGAAACCTACAAAGTTTGGTTGAAAAATGATATACAAGGTACCTCCTTCCCAGTTCCAAACATTTATCGTAGTGTGGAGGACAAAGAGTCCAAAGCTTTGATAGAATTAAGAGAGATAAAAAGAGAAGCTCAGGAAATGTACAATGAATTCCTTCGAAAGCAAGAGGAGGATAAATATGCCTTCGAGAGTGTAACTCAAGAATTAGAAAGCTTGAGAGGCGATTTAGGAGAGCTCAACTTATGGATTGGAGATAAGAGGAGTGCCAGAATCCATCATTACTGATAATAGAGTGAATCTCAACAGTCACTTGATGAGAGAGATATTTATGGATTGGAGATAAGAAAAGCGGAATGTGTCTCGAGGACTGGGAAGAGAAAGGCCGCCGGAGCGAAGGATATTTGCTAATGATTCAATACATGCTTCAGCATCTCATGGCACAGAACAAGAGGAGCAGATGTTGTTGGGTTACCGAATAACTGTCAGAACATCAGTTGGAGCTACTCCGTATCTGCAGGATTTCGCCCCTGCGTGGGTTTTCTATATGTACTTATTATTATTTGCCCCTGCGTGGACTTGCATTTCTTGTATTTTGGTACTCTTTTCAAATGACCCCTGCGTGGGCCTTTTCCTTTGTGTTTCCCGTTTATTCCCCACTTCCCCTGCTTATTTTCGCTTCTTGAACATCATTTTATATGCGAAATTTGCTTTGGGGTAACAAAATGGTTCAATTCTATGCATATATCTTTCAAATACTCTAGGCCTACCCTTGGCACAAAAGGGTCCCCTACTTGTTTAGGACGCGCGCTAGCCGCTTGTGTGCTTTAATTTTTTATGTGATTTTGTTGCTTTGAATGAGGACATTTTTAGCCCACTCCTCTTCGAAATTTTTCTGAAAATTTCCCCAATAATAAATACAAGTCACTACCAAATGTCCAACCAAAATTCCACGAGTCTTAAGTTTCTCAGCCAGAAATAAAATCTTACTACCAAATCCTAAAATATTACTCTATCATCTCAGAAAAGGTGAAATTGCTGCTAAGATGGAAAAGGGCAAGGGTATCGACATAGAGCTAACTGAGGAGGATTTGAGGATGGAATTGCAGCGGCTCAGGCGAGAGATCCAAGAAACTAGAAAAAAGAGAATGGAGGTGGAGTTTGCCACCGCGGTCGCACGAGCAGCAAATGCGGCACTAGACGCGGAATTGGCAGCAAAGATGACAAAATGCGATGTTATAAGTAAAAAGATAGTTGTTGTGCAGAAAGAACGCGATGTCCTCAACAATGACATAACCATGAGGCTTCA
This sequence comes from Solanum tuberosum, assembly GCF_000226075.1. Taxonomy (NCBI): domain Eukaryota; kingdom Viridiplantae; phylum Streptophyta; class Magnoliopsida; order Solanales; family Solanaceae; genus Solanum; species Solanum tuberosum. The sequence continues at coordinate 139,843 of NW_006239352.1, forward strand.
GAAGATACGTGGAAAATGCTTTTTTTTCAATCAAGAAGCCAATAGTAGTCCTAAAGACACTAACCCTGGAGCTACTGGAGAAGACGCCGATGAGGAAATCATCTATATGCCTCCCTTCCTGGGACGTCTGAAAGGAGGAGAC
>NW_006239352.1:140084-141107 GCF_000226075.1 Solanum tuberosum
TGTGCTCTCATTTACGAGCACCTTAAGGCGTCAGGTATGCTGAAGCCTCTCGAAGGAACTACTTTTGGGTTTGGGCATGAAAGCTCTCAAAAGACATGTGCCTACCACCCGAAACAAAGAGGACACACTATAGAGGAATGTGTGGAGCTTAAGGCAGCAATCCGCAACCTGATTAACATTGGGGAGATCCCGTATATATGGGGTAAGAACACCGTCCTTACCTGTGACCAACAAGAGCCTAGTAAGCCGGTCACTGAGCACACTCTATTTTATTGTCACTACTTCACGCCTTTCAAGAAAACGTTGCTGAATATCTATAGTCTGTTAGTTCAAAAAGGAGACTTGGCCTCTATCAGAAAGGATGACGAAACAATCGATCCCGTTGGAATTGAGATCTGGAAACCCTGCCCTTATCATGATGCCATAGATCACAACATTGGAAGGTGCCTCAGGTTTCGCTATGACGTGGAATCCATAGTCAATATGGGAAGATTCAAGTTGAGTTTGTCCCCCGTGGCTAATACAACAGTCAGAGGAAGAAGCTTCGGTGAAGGCACCATCTATTTTTAGGAGCTTTATTGTATGTCTTTACTTTCCTTGTAATCTTCAAGAAATGAATAAATGGAAATGAGAATTTTCTTTTGTATTCGAACTACGTAGGGCCTGAATTCTCCTTGGGAGATACGTAGGCAGCCTTTCAAGGCCCGGCCCCTATCTTTTTCAAATTTTCTTTTCCCCCTCTTTCATTCTACAAGGAAATATTGAATTCACATCAACAGATGCCAGAAGATGCAACAAGAAGACCTTAGCTCAACTCAATTTAGCCTTTCTGAGTAACTAGCCCCAAAATAAAACGAGCAAATTCCTGCTTGTTCAAAAAACCAGTCCCCATTACTCGTGGGTTAACGTGTCCTCAAACGAAGCAACTCTTATGTGTTTATATGCCTTCTATGTGATATCTTGCATTTTACGTCCGGAAATAATACTAACAGATTTGCCTTTGAGTTGTTTTTCTCTACAGGT
>NW_006239352.1:141426-143002 GCF_000226075.1 Solanum tuberosum
GGAAGACCTCCAGTTCAAATTCCCCCTCCTAACGTGGAACAACCTCAGAACCCGCCTTCAAGTTCTGCTCGTAATCCCTCCATCATTGACCTTACCACCCAAAATCCTCATTACGCCTCAGCCTCTTACCAAACACCACCCCCTCCTCAAAATACCAACTTCCAAGCACCACTCCCTCCCCCCAATGCAAACCACCAAATTGGCCTACCCTCTCACAGCCAAAACGTTAATAACCCACGCACTTCCCTCCTTCACCAAAACCAGTATACTAGCCCCTAGACTTTCCCCAAAAACTATCACTCCCCTTTAAATGGCCAGAGTCCCTCTATTGCTCCACTACTACCGCAAAAAACCACTTTCCAAATATCGGTCCCCAACGAGCATGACTCCCATGGTTCAGAGCTCGACCACTATGATGAGAGGGAGAGAGAGTGGAGGTCAAAGGAAGAGACCGCCAAGATAGATATGAAGGAGGAAATTAGAAAAGCCATGAAGGAGTTGAACTGCATTCCTGAGGTAGCCGGATTGAGTTACGAAGACCTATGCATTCATCAGAATTTGGACCTCCCGGAAGGGTTCAAGGTGCCAAAATTCGACATCTTCGGAAGAACGGGGAACTCCTTGGCACACTTGAGGGCCTATTGTGACCAACTCGTGGGAGTTGGGAGAGACGAACCTTTGTTAATGCGGCTTTTTAGCCGAAGTCTAAGCGGAGAGGCTCTAGAATGGTTTACGTCTCATGAAACGAGACAGGGGTCTAGCTGGAACGCTCTGGATAAGGACTTCATCGAACGATTCGCCTACAATGTGGAAATCGTTCCTAATCGTTACTCCTTGGAGAAGATGAAGCAGAAGCCAACTGAAAGTTACAGAGAATTCGCATATAGATGGCGAAATGAGGCAGCTAGAGTTAGACATCCCATGTCAGAAAAGGAAATTGTCGAAGTGTTTGTGCGGGTGCAAGAGCCCAAAATGTTATGACAGAATCATGTTGCTCGTTGGAGCAAAATTTGCTGAGATAGTCAAGGTAGGTGAGACTATCGAAGATGGATTGAGAACCGGGAAGATTGCCCGTGTTGTTGCCTCGCTCGGATCTTTGGGCTTGTTGAAGAAGAAAAAGGGAGGATGTGTCCTCTATCTCTTATGAGGGGAAGAAGACCACAAGGAAATCCTCATCATACCTAGGTCGTTCTCGACCTTCACAGAGTTCATACCCGACTTGTTATGCACAGACTGATTACCAAAATACCCCTCCCACCAGTTACCAAAACAACCCTCTTCCCAGCTATCAAAATACTCCCCCTCCTAGCTACCAAACTCCTTCTCCAGTTTACCAAACCCCATCTCATCACTACCGAAATGCCGCCGTACAAAGCTGTTCGAGCGATTAACTGCGGCAGGATATATTCATCCAGTGGGGCCCAAGCCGGTTGACACTAGCTCAAAGTTTTACAGACCTGATCAGAGATGCGCGTATCACTCCAACAATGTTGGACATGATACCGAGGATTGTATCAACTTGAAACATAAGATCCAAGACCTGATTGACCAGAATGTGGTCTCCCTTCAGACAGTC
>NW_006239352.1:143051-145656 GCF_000226075.1 Solanum tuberosum
TGTATCAACCTGAAGCATAAGATCCAAGACCTGATTGACCAGAATGTGGTCTCTCTTCAAACAGTCACGGCCAATGTCAATAGTAATCCTTTGCAAAATCATGGAGGCGCTATTATTAATATGATAGAGAAAGATGATGATTGGTGCGTGACGAAGGCAATAGTTCCGATTGCCCCTGATGAACTGGAAAGGGCTATAGCTTCGTTAAGCATCAAAGAGAAGAAATAGTTTGTGATTCTGTCACCCGAGAAGGTTGTTGCCTTGGTGCCGAGAGAAACTCTTACCCGACCAAATTTTTTTGATTAAAACGGCTGTTACTCAAGGCATGACCAGATCTGGCAGGTGCTACACACCAGAAGAATTGGCCCAAGGGAGGCAGAAAAAGGATCAGACTACAAGGCCGATTAGTAAAGCTGAAGCCGAAGAGTTCTGGAGGAAAATGCAGCCGAAAGATTATTCAATAGTGAAGCATTTGGAGAAGACACCGGCTCAGATCTCTGTGTGGGCCTTATTGATGAGTTCGCAGTTGCATAGGTAGGCTTTGATGAGGGCTTTGGATGATACTTATGTGCATATGGGTACTAACAGTGACAATTTAGCAGCCATGATAAACCAGGTCATCCGAGGACACCGAATCAGCTTTTGTGACGAAGAGTTACCCTTTGAAAGGAGGATGTACAACAAAGCTTTGCACGTCACCATCAAATGCTGGGACAAAGTTATAAATCGTGTTTTGGTCGACGATGGGTCCGGTCTCAACATATGTCCGCTTTCGACTCTCAAGCAGCTGAAATTTGACTTAGGAAAGGTTCAACAAAACCAGGTCAATGTGAGAGCTTTCGATGGAGTGTAGAGAGACACGATAGGGGCAGTAAATTTGGATGTTCAGATGGGGCCTGCAGAATTCAATGTGGAGTTTCAGGTATTGGACATCAATACCAGCTATAATTTGCTTCTTGGAAGACCGTTTATCCACATGGTTGGGGTTGTGCCTTCTACCCTTCACCAGCTGATGAAATTTGTTTGGAAGGACCAGGAATTGGTCATTCATGGTGAAGGGAGTCACTCCGATGGGTATGCGCCGATCGTTCACGAGGTTTCCCGAGGTTGTGATTTCTACAAGTGCAAAGAGACACATTGGGTGCAGTGAACTTGGATATTCAGGTGGGTCCTGCGGAATTCAACATCGAGTTCCAGGTGTTGGATATCAACACCAGTTATAACTTGCTTCTGGGAAGACCGATTATTCATATGGCCGGGGCTGTGTCTTCTACCTTTCACCAACTAATGAAGTTTGTTTGGAAGAACCAGGAATTGGTCATTCATGGTGAGGGGAGTCATTTTGATGGGTATGCGCCAATCGTTCACGAGGTTTCATGAGGTTGTGATTTCTACACGGTGGAGCTGGTAAATGCCACCGGTGATGATTTGGCTCCGCAACCTCCTATGCCCTCCGTGTACAAGATGATTGCTACTGTCATGCTCCAGAGCGGTTTCGAACCAGGCTTCGGTTTGAGAAAGCATTGTAAAGAAATTGTTGAGCCTATCCAAATTCCCCCAAAGGAGCAAAGTTTGGTTTGGGGTATGTCCCCACAGATGATGAAGCAGAGACGAAGAGCAAAAACGTTGATCAAGCATTGGCCAGACCAATTCCTCATCTATACCAGTCATTCCCAGTGCGGGAGTATGCCACCGACAACGGTTTGGGGGAAGGAATCTTAGGCCTTTTTGAGGAGATTGATGCGGTCATCGAGGAAGAGGCTGGGACATCAGGCATCCGTGATGTAGAACCTGATGAGCAATTGCAGAACTGGACCTCCACACCACTCTTGATTTCCCGCTCATCTGGGTAGAAAAGACTTGTGTTTTTGTTTGTTTTTAAAATCGGTGGTAGTCCGGAAGAGGCCCGAGACCCACCCTTTATGCAATTGTTATTTGTTTGAAGTTTTTAAATTCCCTTGTGATGTTTAAAAATGCAAAATGGCCCTCGGCCATTGCCAAAGTTTGTGCTTGCCTTTCAATTTAAATGAAAAGTCTCTTTTATCGAAATTTGTTTATTTTCTTATATGTTATGTTTTAGTCCCCTAACTTTGTTTGTTTATGATTTCAGTAATATTAATTTAAAACCTGCCAATGTCATGTCATGTCACGAACCGAATGAACAAAATGAGGCAGGTGATGATGAGTACGAGGAATACGAAGAAGAAAATGAGGTACCCGAACATGTTGCTGAAGAGTTCCGACAATTCAAGAATCAACACAAGCCAAATTTGGAAGAAACTGAAACTGTGAATCTCGGAGATGAGGAATGTGTTAAAGAAGTTAGAATCAGTGTCCATCTGACCGAAGCTCAAAGAAGAGATCTAGTTCGTTTGCTTAGGGAATACATTGATGTATTTGCCTGGTCTTACAGAGATATACCAGGGTTGAGTACGAATATGGTGTCCCACAAGTTGCCGATTAATCCAGATTTCAGTCCAGTAAAACCAAAGACTCAGAAATTCAAGCTTGAGTTGAGTTTGAAGATCAAAGAGGAGATTACAAAACAGATCGAGTCCCAAGTAGTGGAAGTGACGCAGTATCCGACTTGGTTAGCTAACGTTGT
>NW_006239352.1:145758-146123 GCF_000226075.1 Solanum tuberosum
TCATTGATAACTGTGCTAAGCATGAGATGCAGTCATTTGTGGATTGTTATGCAGGCTATCACCAGATCCTGATGGACGAAGAAGATGCAGAAAAGACAGTTTTCATCACGCCTTGGGGTGTATATCATTATCGAGTGATGTCGTTTGGTCTAAAAAATGCCAGTGCTACTTACATGAGGGCTATGACGACCATTTTTCACGATATGATTCACAATGAGATCGAGGTGTATGTAGATGATATGAAAATCAAGTCCCGCGAGAGTTCGGATCACTTGACTCACTTGAGGAAGTTCTTTGATCGCTTGCGCCGATACAATTTGAAGTTAAATCCCGCCAAATGTGCTTTTGGAGTGCCAGCTGGCAAG
>NW_006239352.1:146413-147766 GCF_000226075.1 Solanum tuberosum
CTTTTGATGCCATTAAGAATTATTTGTCCAATCCGTCGGTGTTGGTTCCTACACGAGAAGGGAGTCCATATTGCAATATATGTTTGTCTCGGATAACGTATTTGGATGCGTGCTTGGTCAACATGATGAAACAGGGAAGAAGGAGCGAGCCATTTATTACTTGAGCAAAAAGTTCGCTCCATATGAGGCTCGTTACACTCTTTTGGAAAGAACATGGTGTGCTTTGACTTGGATCGCTCAAAAGTTAAGACATTATTTGTCTTCTTATACCACATACCTTATTTCCAGGATGGACCCGTTGAAGTATATTTTCCAGAAAGCAATACCGACCGGTAAGTTGGCTAAATGGAAAATGCTTTTGAGTGAGTTTGACATTGTGTATGTGACTCAGAAGGCGATAAAGGCACAAGCCTTGGCTGATCATCCTGCAGAGAATCCAGTTGATGAAGAGTATGAACCGCTCAAGACTTATTTTCCTGATGAAGAAATAGCATTTGTCGATGAGGATATTTCTGAAGTGTACCCTGGTTGGAGAGTGTTCTTTGATGGAGCGGCGAATCATCAAGGGAAAGGAATCGAAGCGGTCCTAGTGTCAGAAACCGGTCAGCACTACCTTATGGCGGCTAAACTTCGATTTGAATGCACGAACAACATGGCTGAGTATGAAGCTTGCATCATTGGTTTGAAGATGGCAATTGATATGAATGTTCACGAGTTGCTGGTTATTGGAGATTCGGATTTGCTGATTCATCAGGTTCAAGCAGAATGGGCCGTAAAGAACCCCAAGATCACACCGTACGTGCAGTATATACAAAAGTTGTGCAAAAGATTTCGTAAGATTGAGTTCAGACACACTCCCAGGATACAGAATGAGTTGGCTGATGCTCTTGCCACCATCACCTCAATGATTAAACATCCAGATACAAGTTATATTTATCCAGTGGATATAGAGGTAAAAGAGCAGCCTGTCCATTGTTCCCATGTTGAAGCGGAACCAGATGGTCTGCATTGGTATTTTGACATCAAAAAGTACTTGGAGACCGGAATTTATCCTGAGAATGCAACGTTCAACCAGAAGAAGTCGATACGCCGTATGGCCCTCAATTTCTTTGCAAGTGGGGAAATCCTTTACAGAAGGACTACCGATTTAGGTCTTCTCAGATGCGTCGATGCTGATGAAGCTGCAAAGCTTCTGGAACAAATACACGTCGGAGTTTGTGGTACTCATATGAATGGACTCACTTTGTCGAGGAAGGTCCTTCGGGCCGGTTATTTTTGGATGACTATGGAGCATGATTGTTGCAAGTTTGTGCAGAAGTGCCATAAATGTCAAGTGCATGGTGATTTGATTCG
>NW_006239352.1:148055-148134 GCF_000226075.1 Solanum tuberosum
AAGCCGTAGAAGCTGCCAACAAGAGCATAAAGAAGATTTTGAGGAAAATGATTGATAATCGCAGAGGTTGGCACGAGAT
>NW_006239352.1:148259-149107 GCF_000226075.1 Solanum tuberosum
ATTGAGAATCATCCAAGAAGCTGAATTGAATGATGCTGAATGGGTTCGCAAGCGGATTGACCAGTTAACATTGATTGATGAGAAGAGAATGGTTGCTGTTTGTCATGGACAACTATACCGATAGAGAATGATTCGTGCTTTCCACAAGAAAGTAAGAGCCAGAATATTTGAAATTGGTCAGTTAGTTCTCAAACGCATTTTCCCTCATCAGGATGAATATAAAGGGAAATTTGTACCAAATTGGCAAGGACCCTTCATGGTTCGAAAAGTATTATCTGGAGGTGCCTTCATCCTGTCAGAGATGGATGGCATCGAATGGCCGAAACCAATCAACTCAGATGCTATCAAGAGATACTATGTGTGAAGCTTTAGTTTGTATTTTCTGTCATTTCCTTGTAATCATTCTATTTGCTTGTAATCGCTTCATTTAAAATTTTATCCCTTGTGTAATGAACTACGTTTGACCTGAATTCTCAAGAATGAGATACGTAGGCGGCCTATGTCGGCCTCGGTCGGTTTCTTTGTAAGCTTCTTATTTTTTATCAATCCTCGAGAGGGGGAACTACGTTTGACCTGATTCCTGCCTCAACGGGATACGTTAGGCGCCACAAGGGCTCGGTCATATTTCCCGTAAGATTTATATTTCTCTTTTACAATAGAAACTGGGACAGAATTTTTGAGAGTGACTCAAAAATTCTCGAGAAGAAGATCTTTCCAACAAAGTCAAGACTGAAGTTACTTTGAGATTTTTCAACTGGGACAGAATTTTTTAGAAGACCTAAAAAATTCCGTGATTGCTCACCAACAGTTAAAGATAAGCCAAGACAGTTAACTGGGACAGAAATTTT
>NW_006239352.1:149273-174677 GCF_000226075.1 Solanum tuberosum
AGCTTGACGTGACATGACACTTGGCAGTGACCTTTCCAAATATTCCTTTTTTGAAAATCTATTTTTCTTAAAACTTTTCTTTCGTGTTTAAATTATTTTGCATAAATATATTTTTTCTTCTCTATCAAGATGCGGGAGATCGGAGAAATCAACTGGAGACAGCAAGACAAAGAGCAGAGATCGACACAGATCAGTTCATTTAAAAAAAAAAAACCTAACAATTTTTCTGTGGATGCAGGAAATATTTTATGCTGCTTATATCAAAGATTTTGGAATATGAATAACATTATTTCATTTTAATTCCCCAACAAGGCGAGGTCCATAGTGAACATTGCAACTATGTTCGGAGATGGAACAAATGAAAACCACGAAGAGAGCAATATTATTATTTTCCAGCAATTAGAGATACCAAGAAGATGTCTATCGGCATTATATTGTCAAATATGATAATATTCTTACCCTGAAGGTTATTTATATTGTATTGTCGAATGAGACGATACCACTATCCAGAGATTCATTTATATCGTATTGTCAAAGGAGATGATACCATTACTCTGAGGGTCATTTTTATTTATATTGTCGATTGAGACGATACCACTACTCGGAAAGTTATTTATATCGTATTGTCAAATGAGATGATACCGCTGCTCCGAGGGTCATTTTTATTTATATTGTCGATTGAGACGATACCACTACTCGGAAAGTTATTTATATCGTATTGTCAAATGAGATGATACCGCTGCTCCGAGGGTCATTTTTATTTATATTGTCGATTAAGACGATATCGCCATCTGAAAGATACCCAGAAGATCACCTATGTTGCTCGGTGAAGCATTATCTTCATTCGGTATCAATGAGGCATCATCAAAAGATTCATCATCAGAAGAGAAAGAAATCATGCATTGCAAGAGAAGGAAATCATGCATAGCAAGAGAAATAAGTCATGCATCGTGAGAAAAGAGATTCACGCATTGCAAGAGAATTCATGCATCGCGGGGAAAAGATTCATGCATTGCAAGAGAAGATCCATGCATCGCGGAAAAATATTCATGCATTGCAAGAGAAGATTCATGCATAGTAAGAGAAAGAAGTCATGCATTGCGGAGAAGTCATGCATAGCAAGAGAAAGAAGTCATGCATCGCGGAAAAGTCATGCATAGCAAGAAAAGAGTCATGCATAGCAAGAGAAAGAAGTCATGCATAGCAAGAAAAAGAAGTAATGCATAGCAAGAGAAAGAAGTCATGCATCGCGGAGAAGTCATGCATAGCAAGAGAAAGAGGTTATGTATAGCAAGAGAAAGAGTCATATGTCGCAAGAGAATGATTCATGCATAGCAAGAGAAGGAGTCATGCATTGCAAGAGAAAAGAGTCATGCATCGCAAGAGAAAGGAAGTCATGCATCACAAGAGAAGGAGTTATGCATCGCAAAAGAGAGATTTACCCATCACAAGAAGATCACCATCGACTGCATCACTTTTCCTTGCAAAAACGACATCAAGAGATATCATCAACAACGACATAAAGAGAACTGTCAACATATTACATCAGCCTATTTTATTACTTTGACATAAAAGGAAGAGTACATGGAAGATTATATTGCAAATATGAGATACGAGCTTTATTTGCTTTACATCAAACCCGATAGAGCTGACGTCAAATGTTCAAGGAGAACAATTAAGTGCCAACACAGTAAAAGACACTGTCTCCCATTTGAACTGCATTTTTATACTAATGAGTTTTATCTCAGTCTTTGTCGAGAGCATCCGAGAGGATGAATTCTCAAAGCAAACCACAGGTGCGGACGACATCAAAAAGGATGCAACACAACGTGACACTTTTTCTTAGCAGCGAACTGGGACATAGTCCAAAGAGGAGTGCCAAACTCTTAGGACACGAGCAGATGAGCGACTTACACCACAATCAAACCACACCCCTGTTAAAAGGCATGTGGGTTTTTCTTTGGGTTTGTTGGTTTCAGTTTCGCATCCAGAAATTTTGGTCTCTACCGGAAGCAGCTTTCCAATCTGAGTGACAATGCACCAAGAGCTTCGGAAATTATGTCCATGCAAGTTCTTAATTATGGGTGTGAAGAGTGCCACATTCATGGCTAAGAGGTTGCAAGCCTCCTTTTCATACTCGACTCATTTGTCACTCCTCCAAAACCAAAGGTTATCTTGCATAATAGATTTCATTTTCAACCGATTGAGTTGAACTACAAGTAGCCTGATTCCCTAGGTTGAGGGACATGTAGGCGGGATCGTTAAAAAACTCGATTGTGTTCCAACATTAACTCTCAAATCTTATTTTCGAGCACTCCGATTTCTTCATAATCCGATATCGGGATGCCTTTTGCATTTTTTCAAATTATGCGTCAAATCAAGCGTATCGAACTACAAGTGGCCTGAATTCTCATATAACCTGAGATATGTAGGAAACCCATTTCCGGGGTTCGGCCATAATTCCTAAAGTCCGTATCAAATCCCTCTCCTAAAGGATGAATATGTGGTCGGTCAAAATTGGATTTGTCAATTTCATTTTCCTCGAATTTCTTACATCAATCCAAGTAAAATGAGGGACAGTTGTTGACACCTAATTTTGACCCTCCACGATAAAAATTAATTTACGAGCTTCCTTAATTCCAAACGATTTGAAATACCTAATTTTATAAAAATTCAAAATATGTTTCAAGATATTTTAAGAATTTTATTCACTTTTATAATATTTTAAATAATAAATATGTTTTATAGTGTGACGTATGTAACTAATATATTTTATAAATACTTGAAAACTATCTTGAAAAAAGATTTCATTATTATTATTTTTTTTATTTTATTTTTTTAACATTAAACGCTTTATTAATCTAATTTAGTTTGAATTATAGCTATGTTGTTGAATTAGTTATTTTTATTAAGTTAATTATTTTATTCTGTTAAGATTAAGAAGCTCGTTAATTAGTTTTTAATAATTCATCTTATTTAGGTTTTAGCTGAGGTCGCAAATTAAATTAAATGTGGCTACATCTTATTTACGATTTTAGCCATCTCTTTTCTTTTTAACCTTTAAAGTACCAAATATTGGGCCATTTTTTCAGCCCAAATCCCTCCATTCAGCCAACCCCTCCTTTTCCAATTCCTATCTCCTATAATTCCCAGCCCAAATCCACCTATTTTCCAGCCCACCAATTCTCAACAATACTATATTCATCCATTAATAATCCAACACAACCCACCAAATGATTCCCCAACCCGGCCCACTTCACTTTCCCAACTTTTAAACCCATCACTGCCATCAGTGATGTTAATAGAAGCAGTAGTGTTAACATCGTTCCAACAGCGTGAACTTTTCAGCAAATACGACATCAACAATATGCATCGAACGACAACATCAGCTCAAGCGGCGTCTTCACGGAGTCGAGTTCACGGAGTCAAAACACAGAAGAGCAGACGTGTTTTTCTTTTTCGTGTCGTCTTCCTCCTCGGCCAGAATAATGGTACAAAAACACTGTTCCAGCAACGAAAAGCACTTGTGCTTTCGTCCTGGCAACAGTGTTTGTTGTCCTTTGCTCGCGCGGGATGATGCCACGTCGTCGCTCAAGGATGAAGGAGTCAATCCCAAGCGTCGATTCTCCCTTTCCTCTTTTGGAATGGGTCGAAATTGCAGGGAAAGGTTGCCTCCCCTTATTTGTGAAAGTTTTTTTTATTTTTGAATTCGGAATTGGCCCTGTTTTGCCCAAATTTTGGTCCGTTTCCGAACCCATTTTTTTTCCTTCTATATAATCGTTGGTTATTCACTGTTAAGGGGGGGGGGGAAGAAGTTAGATTTAAAGAGAGAAACACAAGAAAAGATAGAAATTTACAGAGCATAAGTAAGCAAAAGAGTTTTGGGTGATAGTTGTTCATATTGCTGAAATTCTTAGGTTATTCGTTTACAATTCAAGGTTTCTATTAGAGTCTTTCGCTAGTGGTGTAGGTAAAAGCTTTGTCACTAGCTCGCTGTTCCGGTTTGCTGCTCGGCAAAAAGTAATCCTTTCTTCTTCTTTTAAGATTTTCATTTTGTTGTGTGTTCATCGCTAGATTAAGTTAGTGTATTCATTATTTGCTAGCAATTTTTAGTTTTGCTTTCTATTCTAGTATCTTAGTAGTATTAGTTAGTTTATTTATTTATTTTTATTTTAGTTATATCTTAGTAGTATTAGTTAGTTTTATTTATTTATTTTTATTCTAGTTATAAATGGTGTTTTTCTAAGCTGTCTAAGCTCATATCTCCTGTATATCTTTCTTGAGTTTCAATCTGTCTAGTTCTTTGTTTATGTCCTCTGTTTATCATTAAAGGTTTTATCTGTTGAATAAAGAGTGTTTGCTAGCATCACTCTGGTTCTTGTATATGAAAAAATAACCATGTGTTTATCTTTACTTGTTCTTGTTTCGATCGATAGCTTTTTTTTTCATTTCCCTCTTTAGACGCATAAGGAGATGTGATATGGAATTGTTGTGTTTAGTTATATCGATTCAAAAGGTTCCTTCTGGTGTTTTGAATGTCTGTCGTTGTTGCCTAAATGTTTTCTGTGTCTACTTATTTTGCAAAAATCTGTTAGTGCGAGTTGTATATACTGGATTCCCACTCCAACCGGGGACCTGCTTAAGTGAGAAATATTTTATTTTTGGGGCTGCTCTTTAGCATTTCCCAAAGAGTTATTCTCGGATGAATGAAAACCCTCGAATCTTATGCATTTGACTCTTTAACTCATTAACTTTAGATCCATGCTTGAATTGGTTGAGATAGGATTATTGTTTTAACTTGTCGAATGTGGCTGCCTGTTTGACTAAACAGTGATATGGTTTTATTCGTGTTTGTTTCTAAAATCTGAGCACTTTTGTTCCCATTTTTAAAGTTATCATTTGGTTAGTTTCTTTTTCCCTGTGTTGATTTTAGGGCATGCATGTACTTCTCTATTATTGTTTTTATAATACTTAATATTATGAGCATTGACATATGTGTTTATAGCATTATTTTTCTATATTAAAGTCAATGAGTTGTTACTAATGTATTCTATTTATGTTGCATGTAATTTGTCCGAGTTCGCCACGAATTCATTTCATTCCTCTTGCATTTTGGGAGAGCCATAAAGGCTCAAATTCCTCTTTCTGAGTCAGCCAGCCGTAAAAATCGACGAACAGGTTTCGAAGTTGAAAGAAAACTGAAGCAGACCAGAGAATTGAAAAGATTGGGCTCAAAAGGCCCGCTGTTTTTTAATTAAAAAAAAAATTGTATTTTGTTTGGGCCTAAGCCTTTTTTTCTTCCATTATCATTATGTGTTAGTTATTAGGACAGGTACCAAGTGCAAAAAGTGGGCCTAAAGCCCAACGAAAAATTAGCTTATATAAGGACAGGTACAAATGGGCCATAGGCCCAAAGCTGAAATCATGCCCAAGTACTGGCCCAGGCGGACAGGAGAACCAGACTTGGGTCCAAGTCTCTCGCTCTTTATTTATTATGTTTGTGTATATGTTATCGATTTTAAGGTTTCGAACATTCAAACCCCAGAAGACACTCATTTTGAATTAATCACTTAAACTAAATTATCCGTCTCTTACTTGACTTAAAAATAAATAAATAAGTTTACCAAATACTTCTTTTAAATAATATTGCAATATTTTTCTATTTCTCCCTTAAAAATTGTCCTAACTATAAGATAGTTCAGTTTTGCAATTCAAGCTAAGTTAAAAAATTAATTTAGCCAAATAGTTAATTACCGGATAACCGTATATTAGTGGGCATTTCGGGTGCGTTCAAACCCTTCTCGAAATGCTAATAAGAACCCCGAACCCCTTTTATGTTTTCAATAGATTTACTGTTTTAATCTTTTGAAAAATTGATTTTCTTAATTTTCCTTCAAAAATTAAGTGGCGACTCTTAAACCAGTCTTAAAATATATTTTCTTAACAAAACACCCCCCGAAGAGAAAAATTGGATAACTCCAGAGAGAAATACATCACTGTCACTGAAAAAAGTAACATCCATAATAACATACAATCTTTTGGTAGGGGGGTGATAACATTTGTAGCCCTTTTTATGATGTAAATACCCAACAAAGAAACCGCAATTCACATGGATCAAGCTTGGAAAATTTGTTTTTAGGGAGATGAACAAAAACAACACAACAAAAGACTCGACGTTCCAATTTTAAGGTAGATGAGAGGTTAACATAAATGGAGAGTTGATTTAAGGGATTCTTAAAATGTAGAAAACTATTTGGTACACAATTTATTAAATAAAAAGTATAAAAACAGCATCTTCCCAAGATAAAGGTTGCATATGAGAACCAATCAAACATGCAGGCACAATTACCAATATATGACAATGTTTCCTCTTTGCTACTCCATTTTGCTGAGGTGTAAAAGGGCATGTAGTTTCCTAAATGATGTCATGATTTTAAAGATACAACTACAACACCTGATTAACATATTCTCCACCATTATCTGACCTAAAGATCTTTTATTTTGGCTGAAAATTGAGTTTGAATGGGCTTATGGAAATGAGTGGAAGCATTCAGAAACATTAGTTTTATTCTTCAGTAGATGAATCTATGTCATACGACTGAAATCATCACCAAGGATTACAAACCAACAATAGCTAGATGAAGTAGAAACTGGAGAGGGACCCTACACATCAGAGTAAATCAATGCAAACAACTCATTCACCTTGCTAGTACTTAATTGATTAGTAGTACAATAACTTTTAGATAATACACAAACATCACAATGAAAATTACAGAAATCGCACCCTAAGAATAAAGTTGGAAATAATTAGTTAATGTAGCCAAAAGAAGCATGACCAAAGCTTCCATGCCACATCCATATTTAGTGTTATTTAGTAGAAAATGAACCATGACTAGTTACAGCAATACCACGACATAAATCATCAACATAATAGATCCCCCATCTTTTAGTACCATGCCCAATAATCTCCTTATTGTTGAGGTCCTGAAAGATGCAGAAATGAGGATACATTAGTACTAGACAATTTAATTGTTGAGTTACTTGAGACGGAGATAAAAGATTATTGGATAGTGAAGGAACATATAATGTATACTTTAAAGACATGGAGAGTGTCAAAACAGTAGGTCCAGCACTAATAATTGGGATGATACACCATTTGCATTGTACACATGTGAACAATGTGGTTTATTAGGAGCTTGTAGCACCGACAAATCAAAGGTCATATGATTAGTAGCTCCGGAGTCAATAACCAATCTAGTGTCTTTATTAGAATCCATTTTAATCAGAGTTGATCCAATATTACCTGATGAGTATCTAGGTATAGCTAAATTAGAATCACCAATTTCAATTGAAACCAATGGCGTTCCAGTAGTTGGTAGTGATGTACTAGTTGTAACCATAGCAGCAACTTTCCCATCATTTTTATCACCATCCTTTCGATTTTTCCATTCCCTAGACTTCTTTTTCATTCAAACCATCCCACCAATCTGGATGTCCATGCATATTAAAAAAAATCAATTACATGTTTGGGATTTCCGCAATGAGTACAACCCTTTTCAGCATTGCTACAAGCTTTTGAATGGTAATTTCGATTCTGGAAAAAAAAGGTTGCTGCCATAGCCATGTTGGAATCGGTATTATTATTGAGCATTGGGTTCCTCCATTGTTCTTCACTTCAAACCATAGCAAAAGCAGATTCAGGATTGGGAAAAGGGTCTGCGCGAAGAATATCACTTCGTACACGATCATAAATATTATCCAAACAACCCGGAAGATATACACACTCTCTTCTTCGATTTCCTTTTGTCGAGCCTAGACAACATCAGATTATGTGAAAGAGATGGGCTTACGATGATCCAATTCCTGCCATATTTTGCACAAATCTGCAGAGTATGTAGAAATTTTTTGACAAGAGAGATCGTAAATAACTAATCTACCCGCCCCTTTATAATATGTTTGAGACATGGTGTCCCAAATACTCTTGTCCGTTGGAAGACGTACAAATAAAATAGTAATGTCGGGTTCCATGGCACTAATGAGCTAACTTTTAACAATAGCATTATTTATACTGTACTTTTCATAAGTGGTATCAATAGCAAGAGGCTCTTTAAATGTTCCCGATAAGTATCCCATTTTTCCACGACTTGCATCAAACATCTCAACAATTTGAGACCAAAGAGAATAATTCTTTCCATTGATTTTTACACCAAAATGAATGGTTATAAGTTCTAGAATGGTGTTTATATTTCCAGAGCATTCACCCATGGTAGAATTATAGACTTAGGATAAAGAAAAGATCATGATCAGAGAAATATTTTTTCTCTAATACGAACACAAAATGGGTCGAAAAAGATATGTTTTTTATGCATCAACTATACATCATATAAAATTACAAAGTTATGGGAAGATATTTACAATTCCAAAGAACATGATACTACAATCCTAAATGATATGCTACACAATCCACAATATAATCTAATTGTTCTACAATAATTAGGAACAAATCTACCCATTAACTACTTTTCCTAACTCATGCTAACAACTTCAAGATTTGAATCAGCCTATTGATTTTTGTTATTGATGATTTGGAATGAAAATACTTACTTTTCTTGTTGTTGGTGTTTAGTTGAATAGAATGCCTACCTTCTATATAGGAAAAAACTCGGGAGGCATTAAAAGCTAAGAATCAAGAGGTTTTCAAAACCTGCCATAAACATCGAGATTATGAACCAAATTTGTTCAATATCAACCACTCAAACCAACATGAATACCAATTTTTACTCAGCTTCAAAGTGTAGATAAAACTTAGCATCATCAGAAAAGAAAGAAAGCACATCAAACTAAAAGACCATTGTTTTTCTCAAACTCAGAATGGTTCCTTATTTTTAGGTTTAACTCAACTCTTTTGAGATTAATGATGCCACTCCACTAGTTAGTCCACCAAACAAAGAATTTAACTGATTGTTGCAGCTGGATCCCTCTTGCAAATAGGACAAATGTTCTTGAGCTTGATCCACTCTCTAATACAATCATAATGGTATATATGACCACAACTGATTTCTGTGAGTTTTTCCTTGTCGTAATAATCATCCTAAGTCAAACATGACCAAAAAAAGAAGGTCAAAACCAAACTGAAATAAGCTTACAGACTCAGGTTGGGGTTCTGAAATTAGGTGCCACTTACCAAGCATATGGAGCAACGCTCCTTGCCGTCAAGACATGTTGACTTGGGAAATTGGTATGTATGGGTCTTCATGCTTAAATAAAAAGCTAATAATCTCGATCCAGCACTTGTATGAGTGAGGCATTCCGAAATGCCCTAAAAGATGAAACACCATGTCACAGGATATCATATCCATAAAAAGAAAAATTCAAGTATAAAACTCTAAAGTATTGTGTTTTCAAAGCATTACCTGCCTAGAATCTTCATCTCTTACCTGAAATGTTGAACTCATTTAGGAGCAGACTCATTTAACAACAACATAAAGAAAAACATCTAAAATGGAAAAACATACAAGTTCGCAAGACTTTAGGAACTAGTTTTTAAAAGGTGATAAAAAGTCATCAAAGGCTTCAAGAAGATAAAAAAGGACGACACTTTAATTTCAACTTTCTATATGATATGTTTAAAGCCACAAGATTAAAGGACATTTTGGTATATTTGACGTTACCTTAATTTAGGACCACAAGATTGAAAAATCTTATTTTCTTAAACTACATGTCAAGTCAAACTAGGTCATTTTTAAAAAAAAGAGGGTGTATCATTTATAGGGGAAATGTTACTCCAACCGAAATGACTCATCAAACACTTATTAGATTTCAGGTCACAGTTGGGAGTTGAATGCTATCAAAACATCTGACAATTTTTGAAATATTATCAATTGAGAATAACTCAACCAGGAATTATTGGAAAATAACAATAAAATTTTTCTGAGTTGGCTTCTTTTTCTCTAAGCAACAAATACCTAAATTGCATATAAGTATACGATTAAGTTTCAAATCAACTTACAAACGTAGTTTAATTGATAAGACATGGAAAAGATCGATAAACAAAATAAGCTTGGTTAAGTGAAGAAGCTTAACTGGAATGAGGGCTTGTGTAGAAGAAAGAGCAAGATATCTATGATAAATGTCCTGGTAGGCTGGTCGTTGTTCCTCGATTGGGGACAGGATATTACCAACAATACTTTCAGTCATGCCTCCATCTATTGGCACATTAGCAGGGGTTGAATTTCCACTGAAGGTCGAGTTGTCAACGTTAGAATTGTTGCTCTCCATCTGAGGTTCAATGGAAAATGATTTGTTGTGTGTTAGAATGATTGGTTGAGATTTTGAAATCCTCTTTTCAAATGAAAAAACTAAAGTGTACAGGAAGCACATGAAAGAAACACGAGCAGACAATGGTTAGCACATATAAACAACACGTGTATTACACAAGAAGATCTTTAAAGAAACATTTTGAAAGCCTAGTGTATAGTATCATCTATAGAGATAATATTGTTACATGCTAACTTATTCCTCAATACTGTATTAAAAGTACTTTCATATGTCACAAGATTTTAATTACATCTAGAGTTATTTGTACTTGTAATAGATTAGAGTTTTTTAATAGATTCAATGGTAACTTGTTGGAGCTGCTAGCAAGAAAATCAATTTCCACTCACACTATTTTGTCCACATATATTATTGATATATGACTGAAGTACTTCTCTGATAATGGAATGACCGGAGGAAAACAAAGGAATTTAATTTCCACATTTTCAATAACTTATAACATAGTACTGAATTTTGCTTATATCACACTTGAGATTACGTAAAGAGAAAATATATCCTTAACTGCAAGGCTTCCCTAACCCGCAACCTCACATACACCTGAGGGAAATGATCCCCCTTTCCAAGACATGCCCACCCCCACGGCCACCCTATTAGTACGCTATTACCGTTACCGCACTCCACACACATTGTTACTGCTTAGTGTTTTACTGCATAGGTTGTTAGATATGTATCCACCATTTTAGGAGTTTGTTTTCTTATTTTCCTAGTTTGTTGGTTTAGTTTCCACAGTACGAAGGACTCTCTAATAGAGACTCTGTTATTTATTTTGTATATATATATATATATATCAGTTATTAATGATTAACAGAGATATCTTTTGCTTCATCTTGCTCAATTACTTATATGGTTTCAGAGCTCACATCTTAACTCTCCTGAGTTTTTTTTTCCGATCCTCTGACTACCACCACAGACTCAGTCTTACCATGCCTGATAACGTAAGGAATGCAGACTCCACTAGCAGCAACCCTAACCTTGTTGTTCAGTTTAATCCAGTGTTGCAGCTGCCGATAAAGCTTGTTGGCAGCCACAACTTTTCCACCTGGAAAGCACATGTTTCCATGCTTATGCATGGGCACAATCTGTCCGGCCATCTTGATGGTTCTTCTCCTGCTCCTTCATCAACTATCACAGAAAATAGTAGAGAAGTGGCGAACCTAGCTTACAGCACTTGGTTCCGCTAGGATCAATTGATCCAGAATGCCATAATGGCTTCTGTCGACCCGATAATTGCTTCAACCGTGGCTGCTGCCTCCACTTCTCAACTTGCTTGGGACTCCCTGCACCTGGCTTATGCCAACAATTCCCAAACATGAATATTTAGCCTTCGTGATCAGCCCGCATGCCTCTCAAAGGGCTCCCTTCCAGTCACAAATTATCTACATCAAGTACGCTCTATCTGCAATAAGCTCGCCACTGCCGGTGCTACAGTCACCAACGATGAGTTGGTTGTGAAAATACTGAGTGGTCTTGGGTCAGATTTTCGTGAGATTTCAGCTGCAATTCGAGCTAGAGATTCCATCATCTCATATGATGAGTTGTATGTGAAACTAATTGACTATGAACTCTTCCTCAAGCATGAGGAATTGAAGAAAGAACCTCCTGCAATAACTGCTGCAATGGTCACTCACAACAGATCCCCCAATTCCAATAACCGCACTGCTCGTCGACCCAACAACAACTCACAATGGCGTCCCAACAATCGTCCAAATGCTCCTGCACAAGGGTGTTACACCAATAACCATGTTCGATGTCAGCTTTGTAACAAACAGGGTCATACTGCAAACGTTTGCAGGTCACAGTCTCACAATCATTTAGAGGCAAAGGCAAATTTTCTTTCGAGTAACCACGCTCAGCAAACCAATGGATTGTAGACTCCAGTGCTACGCATCATGTCACAACAGACCCTACTAATCTGGATGAATATACCGGCTCAGAAGGAATAGCTATGGGTGATGGTAAACGAATCTCAATTACTCATCATGGTTCTACTTCATTAGTTGCATCAAATAATGCTTTTAGACTAGCCGATACTTTGTGTGCACCTGCTATCCACCAAAATATTCTTTCGGTATCAAAATTTTGTCAAGATAATCTGACCTCCATTGAATTTTTTCCATTTTCTTTCTCTGAAGAACTTGAAAATGCGGGTTCCGTTGGTATCCGTTCGGAATAGGAACAAGACTTTATGAATGGCCCAATTTCACAGTGAATAAGCCTACTGTTCAAGTTGCCACTACAACAGTTCCTCGCCAAGTCTGGCACCGTCGCCTTGGTCATCCCCATTCTAGACTCTTTAACTTTGTTTTGAATAAATATTCTCTCCCAGTTTCATTAACGCACAAGTTTCCTTTTGTAATTCTTGTTGTTCAATTAAAGTTCAACGTTTTCCATTCAATTGCTTATCTCTTATAAGTACTGCTCCGTTACAAATACTTTTTAGTGACTTGTGGGGTCCATCGCCTGTCCTTTCCATTGATAAAAATGATATTATTGTGTTTTCATTGATCAGTACACCAAATATATTTGGTCAGAGGCGTATGTATATGAAGGGGAGGGGGTTCACATGCACCCATCCTCCCCTTCCTAACCCCCTATATAATACTACTATTTTTCTAATTATCTTTTTAAAATTTGGTATTGGTGAACCCAAGGTTAAAAAGAATACTCTAGTATATTGATAAGTAAGTACAAATAGGGGGTGCATAACTTATAGATTTGTGGTTCAAATTTTTCTATCCACATTAACATTTTTAATTTTTAATTAATATAATAAAATGTGTCACTTTTCATAGATCTTTTTAATAATTTATAAATAAAAAGAGGTTCAAATACCCATATTTTTAGGTTGCATTAGCTATGTCTAGACCTTAAGCTAGAAGTGTCAATAAAGTCAAATTATATTTTTTACTTTCTTTTTCTCCTTTCCTTCTTTATTTAGACGTTTTTCTTATTTATTTATTTTAACTTTTTCTTTTGACTTTTCAAAGCCCTAAACTAAAAGGTAAAAAGGAGTAAAGACATCATATTGTTCTTCTTTTGGCTTCATTCCACATTTCCACTTTGTTGTTCATGGTGAAGGAGAAGTGAGATTTGAGAACAAGTAACAAGGTATGTTATCTAAATTTTTATTTATTTATTAATGTACTTCATTTGTTTTATATGTTTTTCTTGATTTATGAAGTGGTTCCATTATTTGATTGCTTGAATATTTAAATTTATAAGAATTTCTTGATTTCTAAATAGTTATCTAATAATTGTGATTCTTTTATTAGTAAACTTGTTATTTGTGCTAATATTTTTTAAAAATTATTTTGTTTTTATAAGATTGAATAGAAGTGTGAATATTTAATTTTGTAGGTAAAATAATTCTTACAATCAATTCATCAAATCATAAATGGATAAGTTTCTCATCAAGTTACCAAAGCCAAAAGATGGCCAACCAAGTTCTAGCTCTAATCAACCATTTGTGAGTTCACAAGTTGCTCCGGAAGTTCAAAGACATACAAATTCTTTTCCACTTTCAAATATGGATAATATACTTGATTTTAAATCTCTGGAAGCAGATCCCAAAGATCGAATGCCTATTTCATCTTATTGTCCTAATATTCGAAATGCGGTAAGGAGGTATTACATTCTAAAAAAGCCATGTCAACTTGTTGATCATATCTTCCCTAAAACTAAGTTTGGAGATAAAATGCGTCAATTTCGACCAACTTGGTTTAAGAGAAGATCTCAATGGTTGGAATATAGCATTAAAGCAGACACAACATTTTGTTTGTGTTGTTTTTTGTTCAAGAATGAACTTGAAAGTCGTGGAAATGCCGGAGATTCATTTACAAGAGATGGTTTTAGGTGTTGGAACAAAGCTTTAGAAAGATTCAAAAAACATGTTGGTAAGGTAAATAGTATCCATCATAAATGTTTCAATAGGATGCAAGATTTGAAAAACCACCGACAATTGATCCAATCTTCTTTTGACAAGCAAAGTGAAAAGGCAAGAAGTGATTATCGGATGCGTTTAAATGCCTCAATTGATGTAGCAAGATTTCTCTTGACATCGGGATTTCCATTTCGTGGACATGATGAAAGTGAAGGTTCCGAATATAAGGGTGCTTTTCTTGAACTTTTGAAATGGTATGGGGATAGAAGTTTTGATGTGGGAAGAGTAATATTAGGTAATGCTCCACAAAATGATATGATGATTTGTCCGACAATTCAAAAAGATATTGTGGAGGCTTGTGCTAAAGAAATAACTAAGGCTATCATTGAAGACTTGGACGGTGATTATTTTGGAATATTAGTTGATGAATCAAAGGATGTTTCTCATAAGGAGCAAATGGCTCTAATTTTGAGATATGTCAACAAAAGTGGAATGGTGATAGAGCGATTCTTGGGTATTGTCCACGTAAATGATACATCTTCTCAATCATTAAAAAAGGCAATTTATTCTTTGCTTTTGGATCACTCATTATGTACATCCAAAATACGTGGTCAAGGTTATGATGGGGCTAGTAATATGCAAGGGGAAATAAATGGTCTCAAGTCTTTGATTTTACAAGATACGTCATCTGCATATTCTATTCACTGTTTTGCTCACCAATTGCAATTGGCACTTGTAGGTCTTTCCAAAAAGAATTCGGATGTGGATAATTTTTTTTATGTTCTCACTAATATTTTGAATACTATTGGAGCTTCATTTAAACGCAGAGATTCACTTCGACAACATCAAGAAGATAAGTTGGAAGAGTTGCTTAAATTTGGAGAAGTTCATACAGGGCAAGGTTTGAATCAAGAACGTGGCCTCCAACGACCGGGTGATACTTGTTGGGGGTCTCATTTTAAAACCTTGGACAATTTCCTGATTCTTTTTTCTTCAATTGTTAATGTGCTTAAGGATATGAAACGTGATTGTCCATATCATCTTGATAGATTTGCGGCGGAAAATCTTTTGAGCAAGATTCATGAATTTGAATTTGTCTTTATGTTGCACTTGATGTTTAAGGTGTTGCTATTGACGAATGAGTTGAATAAAGTTTTACAAAAGAAAGATCAAGATATTGTTAATGCTATGGGATTGCTTGACCTTTCAAAGAAACGATTGCAAATGATGAGAGAGGATGAATGGGACTCTATGATGGATGAGGTTAGCTTATTTTGTGGTAAACATGGAATTTCAATTCCCAAAATGAATGAAGACTACTCTAATGGGAAGTCGAAGCGTAAGAGGTCCAATATTTCATATTTGCATCACTTTCGTGTGGAAGTGTTTTATGCCGTCATTGATTTGGCACTTCAAGAACTCAATAATCGTTTTGATGTGGTGACTAGTGACTTGCTCCTCGGTATGGCTAGTTTGAGTCCGGTTGATTCATTTGCTAATTTTCACAAGGATAGGATAATGAAACTAGCCGAGTACTACCCAAGTGAGTTTGGTGATAAAGAGCTTCGGGAACTCAATTTTCAACTTGATGATTTTATTGTCTATGCTCAAAAGTGTGATAGCAAGTTTCTCAACTTGAAGGGAATCAAGGATCTTGCAAAAGTGATGATAGAGACAAAACTAGATCAAACTTGGTCACTTGTGTATCTACTTGTGAAGCTAACTTTGATTATTCCTGTTGCTACCGCAAGCGTGGAAAGAGCATTCTCATCAATGAAGTACATAAAGAATGATTTGCGTAATAGGATGGATGAAGATCTTTTGAATGGTTGTTTAGTTTGCTATATAGAGCGTAGTATATTTAAAAATGTAAGTAATGATGTCATTATTGACCGTTTTCAAAATATGAAAACTCGTCGAGGACAATTGTAAGTGAATGATGTTTTTTGCTAATATATTACTATATAAAGATTGCTACTACCTACTTGCTCGTCAACTTGTTCTCACCGTAAAATTTATATAATTGAATTAATTGCCTATTTTGAAGATAATGGTGCCCCCATATTCTTGAGATCCTGGATACGCCTCTGTATTTGGTTGTACACCCTTAAAAATAAGCATGAGGTTCGAGACATTTTTTCCAAGTTTCATTCCTTAGTGGAAAAATATTTTAAAAAGAAAATGTCTTTCTTTGTACTGATGGAGGAGGTGAATATAAAGGTCTTGATCCGTATCTCCATTCTAATGGAATTGAACACCTTGTCTCCCCTCCTCATACACCATAAAGAGTGACCATCGCAGAGCGTCGTCATCGGCGAAACTGCCCAAACAATTTTACATGAGGCATCCTTAACTTCACATTTTTGGTCATTTGCTTTTCAACATGCCGTCTATCTTATTAATCGATTTCCCACACCATTGTTAAACAACACATCACCTTATGAAAAACTGTTTGGTGTCACAACCCGATACGATTCACTTAGAACCTTTGGTTGTTTATGTTACCCATGGCTTAAGCCTTACACCACCAATAAACTTGAGCCTAGGTCCACTCCTTGCGTCTATCTAGGCTTCTCTCTGGTTCATTATGCACACCAATGTTTTAATCCCATTCACTCTAAATTTTATATCTCACGTGATGTAAAGTTTTTTGAAAATATTTTCCCCTTTCACACACTATTCTCACATCTTCAAAATAAGTCTTTTACGCTCACATGTGAAGTTGTTGACACTCCTCCAGAAACTCAAACTCTTGCCCCTGATATTTCTTCACTTCCTTTGCCTCTTCCAGTACGTGAGACTTTACTGGTGGTCTATCTTGCGAATCCATCTCTTCCGGCCAGAATCATGCGCATTCCATGGGCTCAGGCAATTCACTTTCTCCTCTTTCTTCTTCCCCTTCTTCTTTGCAGCAACGTCAATCCTTTGTCCCTTCACATAATTCATCCCCCAGACTCATCACATATCGTCGTCGACTCAAAACACCACATTTGCCACAACCTTCCACTCATTCTGCTGCACAACCAGTGAATTTGCCCCAAACTCCTCCGCCCCACCTACTCCGCCACCGCCTCCTCCTCCAACCCTCCCAACGACCCGATCACAACATAATATTTTCTGCCCCATCCAATTATCTTGTCCAATTACCTGACCATGTTACCCCTTATACCTTTAAGCAAGCTCTAAAGCACCCAGTGTGGCGGTTAGCAATGAAAGATGGATTTGATACGTTAATTCGGAATCAAACATGGGAACTGGTTCCTCAGGATTCTAATAAGAATGTTGTTGACTGTAAGTGGATTTACAGGATCAAAAAGAAAGTTGACGGTTCAGTTGATCGGTACAAAGCTCGGTTGGTTGCCAAAGGGTTCACTCAGCGTCCAGGTCTTGACTATCACTGCACTTCAAGTCCGGTTGTCAAGCCCACAACCATTCATGTTGTTCTCTCACTTGCAGTTCGACACGATTGAATTTTACATCAATTGGACGACAATAATGCCTTTTTACAAGAAACACTTGAAGAAGAGGTTTTTATGAAACAACCACCAGGATTTGAGGATGCCTCTCATCCTTCACATGTTTGTCGTTTGCGTAAGGCTATTTATGGTCTC
The DNA here is from genome assembly GCF_000226075.1 of Solanum tuberosum. Lineage (NCBI taxonomy): Eukaryota > Viridiplantae > Streptophyta > Magnoliopsida > Solanales > Solanaceae > Solanum > Solanum tuberosum. Next base: position 167,100 of record NW_006239352.1, read on the forward strand.
AAGCAAGCGCCTCACGCTTGGTACAATGAACTGACATCCTATCTTTTTTCTTTGGGATTTCTTAGTCTCACTCGGATCCGTCTCTATTTGTTCGCTATGGTTCTAATGGCGTTGTGTATCTTTGGGTCTATGTAGATGACATCATTCTTACAGGAAATAATTCTTCAGTGGTTCATCAAGTTATTTCTTCCTTAGCTTCCCATATTTCCCTTAAAGATCTTGGCCCTTTTATCATCGAGATGGCAAAGGTCTTCTGCTCTCACAAGCAAAGTATGTTTCAGACCTTCTCCAAGATCTTCTGATGCAAGATTGCAATGGTGTTTCCACTCCTATGAGTTCTTCTCAAAGTTTCTACAAAATAATGGTACTCCATCTCATGATGCTACCGAATACAGGAAAGTCATTGGTAAATTGCAATATTTGTCTTTTAGCAGGTCTGATGTTTCTTACTCAATGAACAAATTGTTTCAATTTATGCATGCTCCATCTGAAGCTCACTGGAAGGCTGTTAAACGCCTCCTTCGCTATCTCAAAAGCACTGCTACTTATGGCCTTCGAATTGCTCTAAGCACCAGTCTTAATCTCTCGGTGTTTTTTGATGTTGACTAGGCTGGCAACCTCACTGATCGAAGTTCCAAAACATGTTATGTTATTTTTCTTAGCCTTACTCCAGTTAGTTGGTCATCAAAAAAACAACGTACCATTGCTCACTTGTCTACTGAAGCAGAGTATCGGGCTGTTGCTAGTGCTGTTGATGAGACCACCTATGATCTTTTTTGACAACCTTGGTGTCACCTACTTATGCGAGAATAACAATCTTCACAGCCAGATGAAGCATATAGTTGTTGACTTTCACTACGTTCGCCAACAGGTTGCCAATAAACGCCTTATCTTCAAGCGCATTCCTTGTTCCGATCAGTTGGCTGACACTCTCACTAAGCCGCTTCTGAAGAGCTCCTTCCATCGCCATTTGTCCAAGCTAGGTGTTGTTGCACCCATCTAGCTTGAGGGGTGTGTGTATTAGAACGCTTTTACTATTACTCCACTCCACACACGTTGTTACTACTTAGTGTTTTACTGCATAGGTTGTTAGATATGAATCGACCACTTTAGGAGTTTGTTTTCTTATTTTCCTAGAGTTTGTTGGTTTAGTTTTCTACAGTATGACGGACTCTCTAATAGAGACTCTGTTATTGATTTTGTGTATATATATATAAATATATATATATATATATATATATATATATATCAGTTCTTAATCGATTAACAGAGATATCTTTTGCTTCATCTTTCTAAATTACTTATACACCCCACAAAAAAACATCCCTCTTTCTTATTCAGCTAGGATCATCCATCACATCAAGCCAACACTAAGCCAACTTCAATAGAATACAAAATTGCAAAAGGAAAAAATCCCACTAAAAGGTTCACAAGAAAGCATAGTTACCGGAGATAGAAAAACTAAAAGAAGTTCATCAGTATCTAAAAACGATAGGTAATGTTTGATAAACTGAGAAAAAAATCAAACTCACTCGTCGTAGAGAAGTATCTAGCCATTGCAATTTTCTTTTAATTATAAACTTCTGTTCTTAAAGAAGGAAAGGAGCATCATTGGTATCTAATTAGTCCGAGCTAAAAGATCATTCATAATCACTGGAAAAAGATTGTTACACATGCAACATCGCAATTAATTAATCAATTTTGCCTCAATTCCGAATTTCGTAGGTTGACTATATGACTCTCTTTGAATCTATTCCACTCTATTTAAGATCTTCCTCAAACCGAAGAATTCTAATTAAACCTCTTGTTCTTACACTATTCTCAATGTTCATCATGGTTGGACTAATTTTAAGTGGTTTTGCTAAAAAATTAAAGGAACAAAAGAGCTATGAACAAACAAAAACCAAATCAAATGACATAGAACCTGAAACCACATTCGTACACACTTTGAAAGAAAAACTTTGTTTAATTTGAGTAGAATAAAATGAAACCAAGGAAAAAGTGATTTAGCTATCATTGGCACTTTTTATTCATCCTTCCATCCCAAAAATTCTAAATTCAAGAAAAAAAATCTTGACCTTTGCATTTTTTTGTTCATTCTTTAATCCAAGATTATAAATTCAAGGAAGAAAATCTAACTATTAAGAGAAAAAATGCAGGACAACTTACAAAGAAGAGTGTGACGGAGCGGCGGAGAGAAAATATTTCTTTTCAATCAGAGCAAATGACGGAGGAAAAACAGGGAGAGAGTCATAAATATTTAATACCACATAAATTACAATAATCAAGACTCTTGAATAGTGAGAAACTTAAAACAACAGATTGCAACATTTCTTTTCTTTTTGAGGAAGAAAATGTAAATAGCATATCTTCAAGACGAGATAGTAAATGTTAATTTAAAGATTTTTCCATTCCAATTGTACGCTAAAAATAAAAGGAATAATACAAAAACATACACTCAACATGATCTCAGTTGGTAAGTAAGCACTCTGACTTTGAGAGTGCACATATAGGTACCTCAACTTGGTATTTTTTTTTAAAAATCCCAATGTTTCAATTCATTGAAGTATTCTCAAGTCAAGTGAGGCTATCAAGTGGTTGATGTAACACCTCAAAAATCAAAACTAAGATTTAACTAAAGAGAAGGGAAAACCATGGACGGGGTCCATGTGCCGGGGAGAGGACCACGACCCGTCACCCTGCTCGTGGTTGTGCACCAAGCAAAGGGTGAAAGACCACATACCACTAAACAGTTTATGGAGCTCCACACGGGCTATGAAGTGGCCCATGAGGGGGACACATAACCACCATAGCTATTGTGAAGTACCACGGACCACTAGGCGGTCTGTGGATCTTCACACGAGTCGTCAAGTGGCTCGTGAAAGAGGCTTGATAGACTTTGAGGTTTGAGTCAACTTCAAACGATCATATCTTTCAGCACAAAATGATTTAGGTGGCCCACAACCTATCAAGATAAAGGTCTTTGAGTCCTCGTTCCAACACAACAAAGTTTGCCTAATTCCGAGCCCGAAGTAAAAAGTTATGCTCGTTTTAGTGAAGCCCTATCGGGCAGAGAATCTTCATGACCCATTTGATGGGCCGTGACTCTCATGACGGCCTATGAAGCCTGTCTTGAAGTGACTTTGTCAGCTTTTAAGTGACGTTTCACCCCTAAATTCACTGGTTAAGCACCACGGACGTCTAAACAATCTGTAACTCCACACGGACCGTGAAGTCATCCATGAAGTCGTCTGTGAAGGGGACTTGTCAGACTTAGAGTTTAGGGTCAACTTTAAGCGTCCATATCTTTCCATACAAAAAGAACTAGGTAGCCCATAACCTATCAAATTAAAGTTCTCTGAATCCTCCTTTTAACGCCACAAAGTTTCCCTAATTCCAAGCTCGGAGTAAACAGTTATGCCCATTTTAGTGAAGCCCTGTTGGGCAGGGCATCTTCACGAGCTGCTAGACTGGCCTTGATGGCCTGTGATGCATGTCTTGAAGTCACTTCGGAAGCATTTAAGTCAGGGTCACATTAGTCTTTTCCCCTATGCGTTGGGCAGTTAAACTACATCATTTGATGCCTAAACTGCGTTGTTTTACTCAGTCTAAGCCTAATAATATAGTCAGACAATACCGAGAACCCTCATTCTCCAAAAATACCCCAACTTAGAGCGAAAAGAAGAGGAAAAGTCTACCGCTTCTCCCAAGAACAAGCAGGAGTGTTCTTCGAAGTTCAACCCCGAAATCTAATGGATTTCTCTGTAGATTTCGTCACCAAGTATGTGGGATTTCACTAGTGAGTTCCTTTCACTCATTAGGTCCCTAGAATTCAGTCAGTTCCTCAATTTCTCATAAATTGTTCAGACATAGGGTTTCCATATTTTGAAGATTTATTGTGATTTTTGCTGTTATAGTTCCCATGATCTAAATAATATGATTCTTGGTGATTTAGTGTAATTTGCATGTACATAATTAAGAACCCTAGCTTGTATCAACTATCAACTCATGAATTATACTTGTTAGGTAGATCAGTCAGAAAATTATGCTTTAGAAATTGAATGCCATAACTTTCAATATATTTATGTGCATTCCCAGATAGCATGTCAGCATTTTGAGGTACTCAGTATTTGAGTGCATTTTAGCTTTTCATTCAGTTGGGAGTAAACTTAGCACCGAGTTGGACTAGAGTTCAGCGTACCCTCACAGTCCAAGAACTACGTGCCAATGCAGGTTCAGAAGTCTCCTCTGTTGGGCATCAGTTTTTAGTGATCACGCTATAATCATGCCTTTCTACCCCTAGCAAGGTATATTGGGTCCTCTTGATGGGGCATATACATCGGACTCCAACTTAGCTCACGTGGTTTATGTCAGTTAATAGTAGCTCCCACAGTTATACTCTTATTGCATTGACCATGTTATCAACATTCACTTCAACATTCAGTTCATCATATTAGTTACATGATTAGTATTTAGTCATTCTATTTAGTTCAGATTTCAATTACACTTCCGTACAGTCTATTTCCATATTCATTATTATATTGCTCAGTTATATCATTATTCAGCTTAGTATCTATATTATGCATGCTCAGTATATTCCAAGTAATGATGCATACTTTGTGCTACATCGTTTTATGATGTAGGTTCAGGCACTTAGCATCCAGATCACGCTTAGTTCGACTCTCAGTTTATATTCAACAATTTCAATGATGTGCCGTGAACTATTGGCACATTTGACGCTCAAAACTAAGGATTAAGGCTAAAATTTTGGTAGTTTTATGTAAATATGATGTGTTTGTTGATGATTGAATAGGTAAAACACTTGGACGTGAAAGATAGAAAAAAGTGAAGAAAGTGAAGTGGAACCAAGCATCACGGAGACCCAGATGGGCCGTGGTCATGATGACGAGCCGCTTGAGGGCTCGTGAAGCTGAGGCAGTGAAGAAAAGCAAAACTGAGCAACGGCCAGGTGAAGACCACGGAGTCCCCAGATGGATCGTGGTCCTCTTGACGGGCTATATGAGGGCTCGTGGGAGATAACTAGTGTGGAGTCTTAGGATCCAAGTATTAACTCAAGGCCATGGGATCCTACACGAGTCGTGGTGGATTTGACGGGTCGTTGTGTTGCTTGTGAAGATTAAGAGAGAATTTCCAATGAAGGCTCAACATCACGGAGCACTATATGGACCGTGGTGCCCAAGACGGACCATCTAGGTGCGCGTAAAAACTCTCAGTGAAGAAAGTCCCACATTGTCTAAGTGTGGGACAACGACTGGTTTCACGGGCCATCTGGCTTGTGACGGGCCATTAAATCATCCGTGAGCCATCCCAACAGATCAGTCCTACTTCGAGTAGGACTCTTTTTTTTTACAGTCTACATAATTAATTAGGTTTTATTTTGGAAGGGGGTCGTCATTGTATGAACGAAGCGTAATTTTCCATATTTTTATCTCTGGATTTTATTGATTATTTTCGGATCAAGATCCGGGATTGTGATTAAGTGTTTGAATATCAATCTTTCGTGTGAATTTGCAATTACTGTAAGTGCTTTCTTTTATGCTTTGAATAAAGATTATTGCTTGTTATCGTGAAAACATGAGTGGCTAAACACCACAATTAGGATTGTGGGAACCATAACGTCAATCTAGCTATGAATTCATAAAATGAGTAAAGTACGACTCAATCACTTATTTATACTTTGTCCTGATTCTAATTATCTATGGAGGAATTTTGTTGGGGTCACTAAAATACATTGACCTTTTATTTAGCTCAGGCAAACAATTTATAAGTGTGGGAAGAAGGTAATGGAGCAAAGCTAATACCATTGGACAAGGCAGTTTCACCATTCATTATTTGACAATTATGAAAAAAGAAAAATGTGATTAAATTTGGAGGAAGAATGACTAGAAATTCAATAGGAATGTCTTATAATTGGCCAACAATTCCTGAAAAATTACACTCCTCTAATCATTAGCAAAGAAGTAAGATGAATGCAGCCGGGGATTGGAAGCAACAAGTGTAATACTGATGGGTTTAGTAAGGCCAATATTAGATTCTACTCCAAAGCTTAATGTATTAGAAATGCACATGGTGAATTTGTATTTGCTAAGGCTAAAATATTTATTTTATGTTCTACTTTGGAGGACTAAGTGAAAGCATTTAAATGGGGATTAATGCATTGTCTCAAGCATAACTAACTATCTTTGGCTATGGAAACTGATTCCCTAATAATCAAGAAGGTATTGAATGGAGTGTGGAAAGTTCCTTCAAATATATCAGTTGATATTAGGGGTATCAAATCAGTGTTGCTAAAGAAAGAAATTTCAATAGTCCATATATTTAGAGATTGGTTGCTAATTTTGCAGGTATAAAGTCTACTAAATTCAATCAAATACAGGAGTCACCAGCAGAAGCTAGAACAATATTACAAATGGACAAGAATGAAGTGCCCAACATTAGAATAAAGAAAAGCCAGAATAACAAGCATCATTTTGGGGTGATACATCACGATTAAAATTATAAATATAACCAAGTACACAACAACGAATAACAGAAGAAAAAACATCTTAAACCTACTATAAAGTTAAAAGGAGCAAAGAAGTAATCCCTTGTATGAAGTTTGTAAGGATCATCCTGGGCTTGAGGCAGTGGTATCAGTTCTACAGAGCTCAACCTGCACAAATTAGGATAATGTTCTATATAAACTTCATCAAAAGGTCGAGCTAAGTGTATGAATTGTAAGAGTGATTTTATCTCGAGTTGCAATGGTCTAAGAAGTTGGTGGAGCTGAAGAAGTCTTCATTGATGTTAAATCCATGGCATTCGTGAAAGGCTTGAATGTCCCTGTGGATCTCTCTCAAGCACATCAAAGTTACAATGTCACAACGACTCAAGGATGATCATCCAGAGCTATCGGACATGCCTCAGGTCTGATGAGGTTCTTGAATCGATTTGAGAATTGGAGTTGTGGTGTCTACATCAGTTGAACTTGGAATAAGAGTAGGCTAGTTTACTTTTTTTCATTTTGGTTGTTTTTGTTGTTCATCTTGTATTCCTAAGATACTTAAAACAAAACTTTGAAGAGCTTGATTAGAAACAACAAAGTTTAAAGAACATTTTCAAAACTAGAAAATTAAAACCAGTAGAGAAAATAGAACCAGAAATAGATTAGAAACAATATACAAAATATTTTTCTTAAAGACGAAAGTTGAGGCCACTGAATACACAGTGTCCCCTTAAGGAAATTATTCCCCTCAAGTAAGGTTAATGGAATATATCCTCCCAGGATAGAACGATCTTACTCACCAGTGTATCGGTACCTAAAATCACGGTGTCAGTGAACCACTCAACGGCAGTAAAGTACACTTAGAATACTAGATTTAATAGTAGTAGTAGAAGAAGTCCAGAAAAATTCGTTCAACTTAAATGAGAGGAAACCCCTCAATTTATAGAAAACAAAGGGTAGTGTAAAAAGGTTCTTATTGTGCCTTACTGGAAAGGTCACAAACCTTTGGAAAAGTCACAATCTTTCAAAAAGGTCACAACCTTTCATAAAAGTCACAACTTTTCATAAAAGTC